>NC_134529.1:192500-336512 GCF_027942865.1 Odontesthes bonariensis | reverse complement strand
CAAGCAAAACTCAGGTAGAGACCAGCAAAACTCAGGTAAAGACCAACAAAACTCAGGTAAAGACCAACAAAACTCAGGTAAAGACCAGCAAAACTCAGGTAAAGACCAGCAAAACTCAGGTAAAGACCAACAAAACTCAGGTAAAGACCAGCAAAACTCAGGGAAAGACCAGCAAAACTCAGGTAAAGACCAGGTAAAGACCAGCAAAACTCAGGTAAAGACCAGCAAAACTCAGGTAAAGCCCAACAAAACTCAGGTAAAGACCAACAAAACTCAGGTAAAGACCAGCAAAACTCAGGTGGAGACCAGCAAAACTCAGGTAAAGACCAGCAAAACTCAGGTAAAGACAAGCAAAACTCAGGTAAAGACCAGCAAAACTCAGGTAAAGACAAGCAAAACTCAGGTAAAGACCAGCAAAACTCAGGTAAAGACAAGCAAAACTCAGGTAAAGACCAGCAAAACTCAGGTAGAGACCAGCAAAACTCAGGTGGAGACCAGCAAAACTCAGGTAAAGACCAGCAAAACTCAGGTAAAGACAAGCAAAACTCAGGTAAAGACCAGCAAAACTCAGGTAAAGACAAGCAAAACTCAGGTAAAGACCAGCAAAACTCAGGTAAAGACAAGCAAAACTCAGGTAAAGACAAGCAAAACTCAGGTAAAGCCCAACAAAACTCAGGTAAAGACCAACAAAACTCAGGTAAAGACCAGCAAAACTCAGGTAAAGCCCAACAAAACTCAGGTAAAGACCAACAAAACTCAGGTAAAGACCAGCAAAACTCAGGTGGAGACCAGCAAAACTCAGGTAAAGACCAGCAAAACTCAGGTAAAGACCAGCAAAACTCAGGTAAAGACCAGCAAAACTCAGGTAAAGACCAGAAAAACTCAGGTAAAGACCAGCAAAACTCAGGTAGAGACCAGCAAAACTCAGGTAAAGACCAGCAAAACTCAGGTAGAGACCAGCAAAACTCAGGTAAAGACCAGCAAAACTCAGGTAAAGACCAGCAAAACTCAGGTAAAGACCAGGTAAAGACCAGCAAAACTCAGGTAGAGACCAGCAAAACTCAGGTAAAGACCAACAAAACTCAGGTAAAGACCAACAAAACTCAGGTAAAGACCAGCAAAACTCAGGTAAAGACCAGCAAAACTCAGGTAAAGACCAGCAAAACTCAGGTAAAGACCAGCAAAACTCAGGTAAAGAGCAGCAAAACTCAGGTAAAGAGCAGCAAAACTCAGGTAAAGACAAGCAAAACTCAGGTAGAGACCAGCAAAACTCAGGTAAAGACCAACAAAACTCAGGTAAAGACCAACAAAACTCAGGTAAAGACCAGCAAAACTCAGGTAAAGACCAGCAAAACTCAGGTAAAGACCAACAAAACTCAGGTAAAGACCAGCAAAACTCAGGTAAAGACCAGCAAAACTCAGGTAAAGACAAGCAAAACTCAGGTAGAGACCAGCAAAACTCAGGTAAAGACCAACAAAACTCAGGTAAAGACCAACAAAACTCAGGTAAAGACCAGCAAAACTCAGGTAAAGACCAGCAAAACTCAGGTAGAGACCAGCAAAACTCAGGTAAAGACCAGCAAAACTCAGGGAAAGACCAGCAAAACTCAGGTAAAGACCAGGTAAAGACCAGCAAAACTCAGGTAAAGACCAGCAAAACTCAGGTAAAGCCCAACAAAACTCAGGTAAAGACCAACAAAACTCAGGTAAAGACCAGCAAAACTCAGGTGGAGACCAGCAAAACTCAGGTAAAGACCAGCAAAACTCAGGTAAAGACAAGCAAAACTCAGGTAAAGACCAGCAAAACTCAGGTAAAGACAAGCAAAACTCAGGTAAAGACCAGCAAAACTCAGGTAAAGACAAGCAAAACTCAGGTAAAGACCAGCAAAACTCAGGTAGAGACCAGCAAAACTCAGGTGGAGACCAGCAAAACTCAGGTAAAGACCAGCAAAACTCAGGTAAAGACAAGCAAAACTCAGGTAAAGACCAGCAAAACTCAGGTAAAGACAAGCAAAACTCAGGTAAAGACCAGCAAAACTCAGGTAAAGACAAGCAACACTCAGGTAAAGACAAGCAAAACTCAGGTAAAGCCCAACAAAACTCAGGTAAAGACCAACAAAACTCAGGTAAAGACCAGCAAAACTCAGGTAAAGCCCAACAAAACTCAGGTAAAGACCAACAAAACTCAGGTAAAGACCAGCAAAACTCAGGTGGAGACCAGCAAAACTCAGGTAAAGACCAGCAAAACTCAGGTAAAGACCAGCAAAACTCAGGTAAAGACCAGCAAAACTCAGGTAAAGACCAGAAAAACTCAGGTAAAGACCAGCAAAACTCAGGTAGAGACCAGCAAAACTCAGGTAAAGACCAGCAAAACTCAGGTAGAGACCAGCAAAACTCAGGTAAAGACCAGCAAAACTCAGGTAAAGACCAGCAAAACTCAGGTAAAGACCAGGTAAAGACCAGCAAAACTCAGGTAAAGACCAGCAAAACTCAGGTAAAGCCCAACAAAACTCAGGTAAAGACCAGCAAAACTCAGGTAAAGACAAGCAAAACTCAGGTAAAGCCCAACAAAACTCAGGTAAAGACCAACAAAACTCAGGTAAAGACCAGCAAAACTCAGGTAAAGCCCAACAAAACTCAGGTAAAGACCAGCAAAACTCAGGTGGAGACCAGCAAAACTCAGGTAAAGACCAGCAAAACTCAGGTAAAGACCAGCAAAACTCAGGTAAAGACCAGAAAAACTCAGGTAAAGACCAGCAAAACTCAGGTAGAGACCAGCAAAACTCAGGTAAAGACCAGCAAAACTCAGGTAGAGACCAGCAAAACTCAGGTAAAGACCAGCAAAACTCAGGTAAAGACCAGCAAAACTCAGGTAAAGACCAGGTAAAGACCAGCAAAACTCAGGTAAAGACCAGCAAAACTCAGGTAAAGCCCAACAAAACTCAGGTAAAGACCAGCAAAACTCAGGTAAAGACCAGCAAAACTCAGGTAAAGACCAGCAAAACTCAGGTAAAGACCAGCAAAACTCAGGTAAAGACCAGGTAAAGACCAGCAAAACTCAGGTAAAGACCAGCAAAACTCAGGTAAAGACCAGCAAAACTCAGGTAAAGCCCAACAAAACTCAGGTAAAGACAAGCAAAACTCAGGTAAAGACCAGCAAAACTCAGGTAAAGACCAGCAAAACTCAGGTAAAGACCAACAAAACTCAGGTAAAGACAAGCAAAACTCAGGTAAAGACCAGCAAAACTCAGGTAAAGACCAGCAAAACTCAGGTAAAGACCAGCAAAACTCAGGTAAAGACCAGCAAAACTCAGGTAAAGACAAGCAAAACTCAGGTAAAGACCAGCAAAACTCAGGTAAAGACCAGCAAAACTCAGGTAAAGACCAGCAAAACTCAGGTAAAGACCAGCAAAACTCAGGTAAAGACCAACAAAACTCAGGTAAAGACCAGCAAAACTCAGGTAAAGACCAGCAAAACTCAGGTAAAGCCCAGCAAAACTCAGGTAGAGACCAGCAAAACTCAGGTAAAGACCAGCAAAACTCAGGTAAAGACCAGCAAAACTCAGGTAAAGACCAGGTAAAGACCAGCAAAACTCAGGTAAAGACCAGCAAAACTCAGGTAAAGCCCAACAAAACTCAGGTAAAGACCAGCAAAACTCAGGTAAAGACCAGCAAAACTCAGGTAAAGACCAGGTAAAGACCAGCAAAACTCAGGTAAAGACCAGCAAAACTCAGGTAAAGACCAGCAAAACTCAGGTAAAGCCCAACAAAACTCAGGTAAAGACAAGCAAAACTCAGGTAAAGACCAGCAAAACTCAGGTAAAGACCAGCAAAACTCAGGTAAAGACCAGCAAAACTCAGGTAAAGACCAACAAAACTCAGGTAAAGACCAGCAAAACTCAGGTAAAGACCAACAAAACTCAGGTAAAGACAAGCAAAACTCAGGTAAAGACCAGCAAAACTCAGGTAAAGACCAGCAAAACTCAGGTAAAGACAAGCAAAACTCAGGTAAAGACCAGCAAAACTCAGGTAAAGACCAGAAAAACTCAGGTAAAGACCAGCAAAACTCAGGTGGAGACCAGCAAAACTCAGGTGGAGACCAGCAAAACTCAGGTAAAGACCAGCAAAACTCAGGTAAAGACCAGCAAAACTCAGGTAAAGAGCAGCAAAACTCAGGTAAAGACCAGCAAAACTCAGGTAGAGACCAACAAAACTCAGGTAAAGACCAACAAAACTCAGGTAAAGACCAGCAAAACTCAGGTAAAGACCAGCAAAACTCAGGTAAAGACCAGCAAAACTCAGGTAAAGAGCAGCAAAACTCAGGTAAAGAGCAGCAAAACTCAGGTAAAGACAAGCAAAACTCAGGTAGAGACCAGCAAAACTCAGGTAAAGACCAACAAAACTCAGGTAAAGACCAACAAAACTCAGGTAAAGACCAGCAAAACTCAGGTAAAGACCAGCAAAACTCAGGTAAAGACCAACAAAACTCAGGTAAAGACCAGCAAAACTCAGGTAAAGACCAGCAAAACTCAGGTAAAGACAAGCAAAACTCAGGTAGAGACCAGCAAAACTCAGGTAAAGACCAACAAAACTCAGGTAAAGACCAACAAAACTCAGGTAAAGACCAGCAAAACTCAGGTAAAGACCAGCAAAACTCAGGTAAAGACCAACAAAACTCAGGTAAAGACCAGCAAAACTCAGGGAAAGACCAGCAAAACTCAGGTAAAGACCAGGTAAAGACCAGCAAAACTCAGGTAAAGACCAGCAAAACTCAGGTAAAGCCCAACAAAACTCAGGTAAAGACCAACAAAACTCAGGTAAAGACCAGCAAAACTCAGGTGGAGACCAGCAAAACTCAGGTAAAGACCAGCAAAACTCAGGTAAAGACAAGCAAAACTCAGGTAAAGACCAGCAAAACTCAGGTAAAGACAAGCAAAACTCAGGTAAAGACCAGCAAAACTCAGGTAAAGACAAGCAAAACTCAGGTAAAGACCAGCAAAACTCAGGTAGAGACCAGCAAAACTCAGGTGGAGACCAGCAAAACTCAGGTAAAGACCAGCAAAACTCAGGTAAAGACAAGCAAAACTCAGGTAAAGACCAGCAAAACTCAGGTAAAGACAAGCAAAACTCAGGTAAAGACCAGCAAAACTCAGGTAAAGACAAGCAAAACTCAGGTAAAGACAAGCAAAACTCAGGTAAAGCCCAACAAAACTCAGGTAAAGACCAACAAAACTCAGGTAAAGACCAGCAAAACTCAGGTAAAGCCCAACAAAACTCAGGTAAAGACCAACAAAACTCAGGTAAAGACCAGCAAAACTCAGGTGGAGACCAGCAAAACTCAGGTAAAGACCAGCAAAACTCAGGTAAAGACCAGCAAAACTCAGGTAAAGACCAGCAAAACTCAGGTAAAGACCAGAAAAACTCAGGTAAAGACCAGCAAAACTCAGGTAGAGACCAGCAAAACTCAGGTAAAGACCAGCAAAACTCAGGTAGAGACCAGCAAAACTCAGGTAAAGACCAGCAAAACTCAGGTAAAGACCAGCAAAACTCAGGTAAAGACCAGGTAAAGACCAGCAAAACTCAGGTAGAGACCAGCAAAACTCAGGTAAAGACCAACAAAACTCAGGTAAAGACCAACAAAACTCAGGTAAAGACCAGCAAAACTCAGGTAAAGACCAACAAAACTCAGGTAAAGACCAACAAAACTCAGGTAAAGACCAGCAAAACTCAGGTAAAGACCAGCAAAACTCAGGTAAAGACCAACAAAACTCAGGTAAAGACCAGCAAAACTCAGGTAAAGACCAGCAAAACTCAGGTAAAGACAAGCAAAACTCAGGTAGAGACCAGCAAAACTCAGGTAAAGACCAACAAAACTCAGGTAAAGACCAACAAAACTCAGGTAAAGACCAGCAAAACTCAGGTAAAGACCAGCAAAACTCAGGTAGAGACCAGCAAAACTCAGGTAAAGACCAGCAAAACTCAGGGAAAGACCAGCAAAACTCAGGTAAAGACCAGGTAAAGACCAGCAAAACTCAGGTAAAGACCAGCAAAACTCAGGTAAAGCCCAACAAAACTCAGGTAAAGACCAACAAAACTCAGGTAAAGACCAGCAAAACTCAGGTGGAGACCAGCAAAACTCAGGTAAAGACCAGCAAAACTCAGGTAAAGACAAGCAAAACTCAGGTAAAGACCAGCAAAACTCAGGTAAAGACAAGCAAAACTCAGGTAAAGACCAGCAAAACTCAGGTAAAGACAAGCAAAACTCAGGTAAAGACCAGCAAAACTCAGGTAGAGACCAGCAAAACTCAGGTGGAGACCAGCAAAACTCAGGTAAAGACCAGCAAAACTCAGGTAAAGACAAGCAAAACTCAGGTAAAGACCAGCAAAACTCAGGTAAAGACAAGCAAAACTCAGGTAAAGACCAGCAAAACTCAGGTAAAGACAAGCAACACTCAGGTAAAGACAAGCAAAACTCAGGTAAAGCCCAACAAAACTCAGGTAAAGACCAACAAAACTCAGGTAAAGACCAGCAAAACTCAGGTAAAGCCCAACAAAACTCAGGTAAAGACCAACAAAACTCAGGTAAAGACCAGCAAAACTCAGGTGGAGACCAGCAAAACTCAGGTAAAGACCAGCAAAACTCAGGTAAAGACCAGCAAAACTCAGGTAAAGACCAGCAAAACTCAGGTAAAGACCAGAAAAACTCAGGTAAAGACCAGCAAAACTCAGGTAGAGACCAGCAAAACTCAGGTAAAGACCAGCAAAACTCAGGTAGAGACCAGCAAAACTCAGGTAAAGACCAGCAAAACTCAGGTAAAGACCAGCAAAACTCAGGTAAAGACCAGGTAAAGACCAGCAAAACTCAGGTAAAGACCAGCAAAACTCAGGTAAAGCCCAACAAAACTCAGGTAAAGACCAGCAAAACTCAGGTAAAGACCAGCAAAACTCAGGTAAAGACCAGCAAAACTCAGGTAAAGACCAGCAAAACTCAGGTAAAGACCAGGTAAAGACCAGCAAAACTCAGGTAAAGACCAGCAAAACTCAGGTAAAGACCAGCAAAACTCAGGTAAAGCCCAACAAAACTCAGGTAAAGACAAGCAAAACTCAGGTAAAGACCAGCAAAACTCAGGTAAAGACCAGCAAAACTCAGGTAAAGACAAGCAAAACTCAGGTAAAGACCAGCAAAACTCAGGTAAAGACCAGCAAAACTCAGGTAAAGACCAGCAAAACTCAGGTAAAGACCAGCAAAACTCAGGTAAAGACAAGCAAAACTCAGGTAAAGACCAGCAAAACTCAGGTAAAGACCAGCAAAACTCAGGTAAAGACCAGCAAAACTCAGGTAAAGACCAGCAAAACTCAGGTAAAGACCAACAAAACTCAGGTAAAGACCAGCAAAACTCAGGTAAAGACCAGCAAAACTCAGGTAAAGCCCAGCAAAACTCAGGTAGAGACCAGCAAAACTCAGGTAAAGACCAGCAAAACTCAGGTAAAGACCAGCAAAACTCAGGTAAAGACCAGGTAAAGACCAGCAAAACTCAGGTAAAGACCAGCAAAACTCAGGTAAAGCCCAACAAAACTCAGGTAAAGACCAGCAAAACTCAGGTAAAGACCAGCAAAACTCAGGTAAAGACCAGCAAAACTCAGGTAAAGACCAACAAAACGCAGGTAAAGACCAGCAAAACTCAGGTAAAGACCAACAAAACTCAGGTAAAGACAAGCAAAACTCAGGTAAAGACCAGCAAAACTCAGGTAAAGACCAGCAAAACTCAGGTGGAGACCAGCAAAACTCAGGTAAAGACCAGCAAAACTCAGGTAAAGACAAGCAAAACTCAGGTAAAGACCAGCAAAACTCAGGTAAAGACCAGCAAAACTCAGGTAAAGACCAGCAAAACTCAGGTAAAGACCAGCAAAACTCAGGTAAAGACCAGCAAAACTCAGGTAAAGACCAACAAAACTCAGGTAAAGACCAGCAAAACTCAGGTAAAGACCAACAAAACTCAGGTAAAGACAAGCAAAACTCAGGTAAAGACCAGCAAAACTCAGGTAAAGACCAGCAAAACTCAGGTGGAGACCAGCAAAACTCAGGTAAAGACCAGCAAAACTCAGGTAAAGACCAGCAAAACTCAGGTAAAGACCAGCAAAACTCAGGTAAAGACAAGCAAAACTCAGGTAAAGACCAGCAAAACTCAGGTAAAGACCAGCAAAACTCAGGTAAAGACCAGCAAAACTCAGGTAAAGACCAGGTAAAGACCAGCAAAACTCAGGTAAAGACCAGCAAAACTCAGGTAAAGCCCAACAAAACTCAGGTAAAGACCAGCAAAACTCAGGTAAAGACCAGCAAAACTCAGGTAAAGACCAGCAAAACTCAGGTAAAGACCAGCAAAACTCAGGTGGAGACCAGCAAAACTCAGGTGGAGACCAGCAAAACTCAGGTAAAGACCAGCAAAACTCAGGTAAAGACCAGCAAAACTCAGGTAAAGAGCAGCAAAACTCAGGTAAAGACCAGCAAAACTCAGGTAGAGACCAGCAAAACTCAGGTAAAGACCAACAAAACTCAGGTAAAGACCAACAAAACTCAGGTAAAGACCAGCAAAACTCAGGTAAAGACCAGCAAAACTCAGGTAAAGACCAGCAAAACTCAGGTAAAGAGCAGCAAAACTCAGGTAAAGAGCAGCAAAACTCAGGTAAAGACAAGCAAAACTCAGGTAGAGACCAGCAAAACTCAGGTAAAGACCAACAAAACTCAGGTAAAGACCAACAAAACTCAGGTAAAGACCAGCAAAACTCAGGTAAAGACCAGCAAAACTCAGGTAAAGACCAACAAAACTCAGGTAAAGACCAGCAAAACTCAGGTAAAGACCAGCAAAACTCAGGTAAAGAGCAGCAAAACTCAGGTAAAGACAAGCAAAACTCAGGTAGAGACCAGCAAAACTCAGGTAAAGACCAACAAAACTCAGGTAAAGACCAACAAAACTCAGGTAAAGACCAGCAAAACTCAGGTAAAGACCAGCAAAACTCAGGTAAAGACCAACAAAACTCAGGTAAAGAGCAGCAAAACTCAGGTGGAGACCAGCAAAACCCAGGTAAAGCTGTGTTCCTGTTAATGCTGAGTGGAGCTCATTTTACCTCTGTGTGTTCTTCTGTAGATCAGCCCAAAGTGCTCATATAACCCCCCCGCCTGCCCCAAAGGTGGTCTGATCCCCACCTGCAGCTTTAACCTGAAGGAAACCTTCCAGACATCTGCTGACGAACTCTACAGAACCTTCATCAACCAGGAGGTACGCAGATACAGCACCAGACCAACATAGACCAGTCTGAACCCAGGACAGACCAACATAGACCAGTCTGAACCCAGGACAGACCAACATAGACCAGTCTGAACCCAGGACAGACCAACATAGACCAGTCTGAACCCAGGACAGACCAACATAGACCAGTCTGAACCCAGGACAGACCAACATAGACCAGTCTGAACCCAGGACAGACCAACATAGACCAGTCTGAACCCAGCACCAGACCAACGTAGACCAGTCTGAACCCAGGACAGACCAACATAGACCAGTCTGAACCCAGGACAGACCAACATAGACCAGTCTGAACCCAGCACCAGACCAACGTAGACCAGTCTGAACCCAGCACCAGACCAACATAGACCAGTCTGAACCCAGGACAGACCAACATAGACCAGTCTGAACCCAGCACCAGACCAACATAGACCAGTCTGAACCCAGCACCAGACCAGCATAGACCAGTCTGAACCCAGGACAGACCAACATAGACCAGTCTGAACCCAGGACAGACCAACATAGACCAGTCTGAACCCAGCACCAGACCAACATAGACCAGTCTGAACCCAGCACCAGACCAGCATAGACCAGTCTGAACCCAGGACAGACCAACATAGACCAGTCTGAACCCAGGACAGACCAAGGCAGACCAGTTTGAACCCAGGACAGACCAACATAGACCAGTTTGAACCCAGGACAGACCAACATAGACCAGTCTGAACCCAGGACAGACCAACATAGACCAGTCTGAACCCAGGACAGACCAAGGCAGACCAGTTTGAACCCAGGACAGACCAACATAGACCAGTCTGAACCCAGGACAGACCAACATAGACCAGTCTGAACCCAGGACAGACCAAGGCAGACCAGTTTGAACCCAGGACAGACCAACATAGACCAGTCTGAACCCAGGACAGACCAACATAGACCAGTCTGAACCATGGTAACCATGGTAACAGTCTGTCTGTAGGTTGTGTGGTGTTGTTGGGTTCTGTTGTCCTACAGTCGTGTGCAGTTCGTGCAGGTCTTCACGCGTTCGCCGGCCTCTGTAGACGGACGGGTTGGAGGCCGGTTCCAGCTCCTAAACGGGAACATCAGTGGAGAGTTCACACAGCTGGTGAGGTCACAGCTGCTTAGCCAATCAGTATCCTTTTAGTCATGTTGTCATAGTAACCGGACCACTCACCACTCTCCTTCCAGGTCCCGGACCATAAGATCGAGATGAGGTGGCACTTCAGGTCCTGGCCCGGTGGTGAGTCCCCCCCATTAGGATGCTGCCATTCACATGCAATGCCTCTTTGCTTCAGAGGTGGAACATTTGAGCTCCGTCTGTTTCCCTCAGAACATCACGCCACCGTCAGCCTCCACCTGCAGGACCGCGGGGACGAGACGGAGCTGAGGATGGAGTGCCGAGGAGTCCCCGAAGGAGAGGAGGACTCCACCCGGGAGGGCTGGACCCGGTTCTACTTCCAGGCCATCAAACAGACGTTCGGCTACTGAGGGAGACCTGGACCCAGGGGCGTCACATCTTTTACAGCAAGATGATTTCCCCTTTTTAAATTTTCAATGACCAAATAAAGTTTTAACAAATCATAAAATGTGTTTTAAAGACCCTGTACCCTCTTTAGAATAATTCTATCCAGATTTGAGCAGTGTAACTATTGTAGTTTCCATACAGGACCTAGTTTAGGGCGATCAAAATGCAAAAAAATGCAGTGAAAAGGCCCTTTATGCCCATCCATTTAATTCGCGAATCGGATGCCAACTTCAGCATCGTGTCTCTGGGCTTTATGTGGCGCTCATGTGCCCCCCCTGTAACACCCCCACAGTTAAAATCCCTGCTCCACCCCTGCCCCGGACCCAGGGGGTCCGACCAGGCCCGTCTGGCAGGCTCAGGATGAAGGATGAAGGCAGCAGTCCAAGGCTCCTGGGAGTCTCCTCAGGTGGAGACCTGTTTCTGACTCAAAGCCAGTGGCGGATCCTGACAGTTTTGTTTTAGGTTGTGCAATATCCAGTGTGTGAAAGCTGCATCAGAGCGTGCTGTGCGAAGGTGTTATCTTCCCACACAGGAAATAAAATCTCCAATCGTCCAGAAACTCCTCGTCTTCCTTAGAAGAACTTAGAAGTTTTGTTTACTCCCATTCTTAAGTCCCTTCATTGGCTTCCAGTGGCTTTTCCTTTTAATTTCACAATCCTGGTGCTGACTTTTAGAGCTCTCCATGGTCAGGCTCCTTCCTACATCAGAGCCCTTTTGTGTCCGTACACTCACTCGCGAAGGCTGAGGCCAGAGGACCAAAATCTTCTCCTGGTCCCTCGTGCTCGTTTTAAGACCCGAGGAGATCGCTCCTTCCAGGCCGTCGCTCCGCCGCTCTGAACGATCTCCCAGAGCGGACTTAAAACCCATCTGTGTCGACAGGCCTTGTAACCACAGCAGTGTATTGGCTGTTTTTATGACCACTTTGTTTATTTTACTTTGTAATATTATTATTGTTGTTAATAACTTACGTTTTTATTGTTGACTTTTATTGTATTTTATGTGCACTTCTTGTGAAGCACTTTGTGACCTTCATTGTCTGAGAAAGGTGCTATATAAATAAATATTACTTACTTACTTACCCAGGGAGGTGGGTTAGGGTTAGACTAACCCACCTTCCTGGGTTAGGGTCAGACTGACCTACCTTCCTGGGTTAGGGTTAGACTAACCCACCTTCCTGGGTTAGGGTCAGACTGACCTACCTTCCTGGGTTAGGGTCAGACTGACCTACCTTCCTGGGTTAGGGTCAGACTGACCTACCTTCCTGGGTTAGGGTTAGACTAACCCACCTTCCTGGGTTAGGGTTAGACTAACCCACCTCCCTGGGTTAGGGTTAGGCTAACCCACCTCCCTGGGTTAGGGTTAGACTAACCTACCTTCCTGGGTTAGGGTTAGACTAACCTACCTTCCTGGGTTAGGCTAACCCACCTTCCTGGGTTAGGGTTAGGCTAACCCACCTCCCTGGGTTAGGGTTAGACTAACCTACCTTCCTGGGTTAGGCTAACCCACCTTCCTGGGTTAGGGTTAGGCTAACCCACCTCCCTGGGTTAGGGTTAGACTAACCTACCTTCCTGGGTTAGGCTAACCCACCTTCCTGGGTTAGGGTTAGGCTAACCCACCTCCCTGGGTTAGGGTTAGGCTAACCCACCTTCCTGGGTTAGGGTTAGGCTAACCCACCTCCCTGGGTTAGGGTTAGACTAACCTACCTTCCTGGGTTAGGGTTAGACTAACCTACCTTCCTGGGTTAGGCTAACCCACCTTCCTGGGTTAGGGTTAGACTAACCTACCTTCCTGGGTTAGGCTAACCCACCTTCCTGGGTTAGGCTAACCCACCTCCCTGGGTTAGGGTTAGACTAACCTACCTTCCTGGGTTAGGCTAACCCACCTTCCTGGGTTAGGGTTAGGCTAACCCACCTTCCTGGGTTAGGGTTAGACTAACCCACCTCCCTGGGTTAGGGTTAGGCTGACCCACCTTTAAGGGTTAGGGTTAGGCTAACCCACCTCCCTGGGTTAGGGTTAGGCTAACCCACCTTTAAGGGTTAGGGTTAGGCTAACCCACCTCCCTGGGTTAGGGTTAGGCTAACCCACCTTTAAGGGTTAGGGTTAGGCTAACCCACCTTTAAGGGTTAGGGTTAGGCTAACCCACCTCCCTGGGTTAGGGTTAGACTAACCCACCTTCCTGGGTTAGGGTTAGGCTAACCCACCTTTAAGGGTTAGGGTTAGGCTAACCTACCTTCCTGGGTTAGGGTTAGGCTAACCCACCTCCCTGGGTTAGGGTTAGACTAACCCACCTCCCTGGGTTAGGGTTAGACTAACCTACCTTCCTGGGTTAGGCTAACCCACCTTCCTGGGTTAGGGTTAGGCTAACCCACCTCCCTGGGTTAGGGTTAGACTAACCTACCTTCCTGGGTTAGGCTAACCCACCTTCCTGGGTTAGGGTTAGGCTAACCCACCTTCCTGGGTTAGGGTTAGGCTAACCCACCTTTAAGGGTTAGGGTTAGGCTAACCCACCTTTAAGGGTTAGGGTTAGGCTAACCCACCTTTAAGGGTTAGGGTTAGGCTAACCCACCTTTAAGGGTTAGGGTTAGGCTAACCCACCTTTAAGGGTTAGGGTTAGACTAACCCACCTTTAAGGGTTAGGGTTAGGCTAACCCATCTTTAAGGGTTAGGGTTAGACTAACCCACCTCCCTGGGTTAGGGTTAACCAATCCATCTGGTTTTCTGTTCTTATAAATAACTGTACCTGGTTCTAGATCAGGCCTCAGTTTCTGGTCCTGCGGGTTCTGAAGACACCAGAAGAAGACTTTTGACTGTCGCAGTCTATTTATTGTGAAGGAATGTTTTTGTTTAGCTCATTATTGTTTGTTTGTACATCGGTTCAGTTAAGACACAAACACACACTCACAGTTGATATAAAAATACACAAACATCTAAAAGTTGGCCGGACGATATCAACATCTGGAGCTCGGATCAATTAAAACGGCAGTGAAGTCCACCCTGTCATCATTGATCAGGGAGCGGTTGTGTCAGATCTTCAGCCTGGACGGTCACAGGGGTCAAAGGTCAGCAGTGGGGCTAAAAGGCCTCTTCCTCCTCGGCCTCGCAGCCGTAATCTGAAACACAATCCATCAATCGATCAATCGATCAGGCTGCAGTGGGTCGCTAATCAATAACAAAGTCACACGGCTGATGGATTATCATGGGTTAGCGACTGACCTCCGACCAGCTGCAGGGCGCTGACGCACTCTTCCTCCACCTCCACCTCCATCTCCACCTCCTCCTCGTCCTCCTCCTCTTCCACAGGGGGCGGAGTCAGCAGGGGGGTGGAGCCTGTGTCCGGGTCAGGAATGACATCAGCAGCCTCTGTTGTCGTTTCTGTTGCTGTGGTGACGGCGTCTTCTACCTGAGACGGATCACATGACATCAGGTGAGACTAGGGATGGGAATCGAGAACTGGTTCCCAGTGTTTCAATTCCTTGGAATCGTTTGGTGCTTTTGCAAACGATTCCCTTATCGATTCCAGTGGGCGTGAATGACGTCACCACGCAGCGTTGCGTGGCGAATCCAGCGCAGCCAGCAGCCAACAGTAAACATGGCGCCCAAGCGGTACAAACGCTCGAAAGTTTGGTTACACATCCCTAAAAAAGACGACAACAGGGCAACTTGCAAAGTGAATATTTCACCAAAGGGAGGAAATACTACCAACATGCAATAACTATGAATGAATGTCGCGTTTTCGATCCGCTCCGGACTAACGTTGGTGAATCTGAACCCAGCAACGTTAGCAACGTTAGCATGTCCTCGGCTAACACTGCAGGTAACTAACTAACTAACACTAACTAACTAACAAACACTGCCTATCATGTTAGCACCATTTGCCTGATTGTAAAAGCTGCTGTTAGTAACGGTTAAGGTTAAATGAATGCCTTCTCAGGCATTACATTTAGATGAAATCATGAGAGACAGAGCCTGACTGGCTCAGAGCCAGAGGCTGGTGGTACTACCCCCAGTTCACCTCTACCTCCAGCTTCTCCTTTCACCAGAGCAGGAAGAGTTAAATTACCCAGGCCAGGATAGACCAATGTGGACCTCACCGTTGTTGGGTTTGTGAGGTCATGACTCGTGTTACTTCTAAACTAAACAAAGTTGATGCTAATCGACCGGTTTGTTGTCCTTTTTCTCCAAATGAGAATCGATAAGGGAACCGATAAAGAACCGAATCGTTAAGCAGAATCGAAAATGGAATTGGAATCGTAAAAATCGCATCAATTACCATTCCGAGGTGAGACTCAGGTGAGGCTCTTTACCTGTGGAGGGGTTCTCTTCTTCCGTGGTGAGGAGGAAATGAGGCGACGGAATCTGAAACACAGAAGAAGAAACGGTAAGATGAACTGATATTGATCTCTGGTTGATTCCAGGATCTGTCCACAGACGGCACCTCTTCCCCATCATGGTGGTGTTGGTGGCGAGGTCTCTGTTGGCCTCGCTGCTCTTCTGGCGCCGGCGCCGGTTGAGTCGTTTCCGGGTGACGGCGGCATCCGGAGGGTCGGAGGACGACGCGCTGGGACTTCCTGTCGCCCGGTTCAGGTCTCTGAGAACGTCATAGTTGATCTTACTGGAGATCTTCTTCTTCTCCAACATCCTCTCAATGGCCTCGCCCGCCGTCAACGCCTCTATCTGCTCCCGCTTCCTGTATTTCTTCTTCTTCTGCAAACACAAACCAAGTCTTTGTTCAAAACCGCATACTTCTCATACTTCTCATACTTCTCCTACTACTCCTACTTACTTTCTGAGTTAGTATGCAAGTTTGAGTAAGCAGAAGTTCCCGGATGCATACTAGATTCTCTAAATGTTGGGTATGCATCATGAGGTTACTACTCATACTCAAACTACCCAAGATGCAACGTAACGTCGCCGATCGTCATTTCCTGTCAAAACGGCAGTTTCAAGCTAGCTACAACGAGGGTAGGTTCACTTCCTGTTTTCAAAACAAAAGCACCAATTGTATGGTAATGGCTTTCCCTATGATAAAAGGCAACGGGTATTTTATTTTGTGAAAATAACTGGAAGTGCGTTGCTCACTGCGGCTAGCTTTAGTAGCACCGAATTCGTGGGAACAAAATTGTAAATAGCCGGTATTTTGTCAGGTTTTCAACACGTTGGGGATCTAAACGACTACTTTCTCTCCTGAAAATGTTTCAAATGTTGCTAAAGTTTACAGAGTTTAGAGCTTAAGAGAAATCAGCTTCAGGCCGGCTGATTTCGGCTCGGGCAGGAGCGAAATGCATTGTGGGTAAACGCTCTGCATACTGTCTGATCGATGAGTATGTAGTATGTAGTATGTAGTATGTAATATGTAGTATGCAGTATGTAGTATGCTGTACGCAGTATGTAGCATGTAGCATGTAGTATGCAGTATGTAGTATGCAGTATGCAGTATGTAGCATGTAGCATGTAGTATGTAGTATGCAGTATGTAGCATGTAGCATGTAGTATGTTGTTTGTAGTATGCAGCATGTAGCATGTAGCATGTAGTATGCAGTACGTAGCATGTAGTATGCAGCATGTAGCATGTAGTATGTAGTATGTAGTATGCAGTATGCTGTATGTAGCATGTAGTATGTAGTATGCAGTATGCAGTATGTAGCATGTAGCATGTAGCATGTAGAATGTAGTATGCAGTATGTAGTATGCTGTATGCAGTATGCTGTATGCAGTATGTAGCATGTAGCATGTAGCATGTAGTATGTAGTATGTAGTATGCAGTATGTAGTATGCAGTATGTAGCATGTAGCATGTAGTATGTAGTATGCAGTATGTAGCATGTAGCATGTAGTATGTTGTTTGTAGTATGCAGCATGTAGCATGTAGCATGTAGTATGCAGTACGTAGCATGTAGTATGCAGCATGTAGCATGTAGTATGTAGCATGTAGCATGTAGTATGCAGTATGTAGCATGTAGTATGTAGTATGTAGTATGTAGTATGTAGCATGTAGCATGGAGCAGTGGAGGCTGGGAGACCCCGTGCTTCCCTCACCTTCTCCTTGTAGGTTCCTTCCTCCTTCTCCTTGTTTATCCTCTCCTCCTTTTCTGTAAACACAAACAAGAACCAGTCAGGAGTTCCTGACTGAAACAGGTGAGCAGCACCTGAAACACGTGAGCAGCAGTACCTGAAACAGGTGAGCAGCATCTGAAACAGGTGGGCAGCAGCACCTGAAACAGGTGGGCAGCAGCACCTGAAACAGGTGGGCAGCACCTGAAACAGGTGGGCAGCACCTGAAACAGGTGGGCAGCAGCACCTGAAACAGGTGAGCAGCAGCACTTGAAACAGGTGGGCAGCACCTGAAACAGGTGGGCAGCACCTGAAACAGGTGAGCAGCAGCACCCGAAACAGGTGGGCAGCACCTGAAACAGGTGGGCAGCATCTGAAAAAGGTGAGCAGCACCTGAAACAGGTGGGCAGCACCTGAAACAGGTGAGCAGCACCTGAAACAGGTGGGCAGCACCTGAAACAGGTGAGCAGCAGCACCCGAAACAGGTGGGCAGCACCTGAAACAGGTGAGCAGCAGCACCTGAAACAGGTGAGCAGCAGCACCTGAAACAGGTGAGCAGCAGCACCTGAAACAGGTGGGCAGCAGTACCTGAAACAGGTGAGCAGCATCTGAAACAGGTGGGCAGCAGCACCTGAAACAGGTGGGCAGCAGCACCTGAAACAGGTGGGCAGCACCTGAAACAGGTGGGCAGCAGCACCCGAAACAGGTGGGCAGCACCTGAAACAGGTGGGCAGCATCTGAAACACGTGAGCAGCAGTACCTGAAACAGGTGAGCAGCATCTGAAACAGGTGGGCAGCAGCACCTGAAACAGGTGGGCAGCAGCACCTGAAACAGGTGGGCAGCACCTGAAACAGGTGGGCAGAAGCACCTGAAACAGGTGAGCAGCAGCACTTGAAACAGGTGGGCAGCACCTGAAACAGGTGGGCAGCACCTGAAACAGGTGAGCAGCAGCACCCGAAACAGGTGGGCAGCACCTGAAACAGGTGGGCAGCATCTGAAAAAGGTGAGCAGCACCTGAAACAGGTGGGCAGCACCTGAAACAGGTGAGCAGCACCTGAAACAGGTGGGCAGCACCTGAAACAGGTGAGCAGCAGCACCCGAAACAGGTGGGCAGCACCTGAAACAGGTGAGCAGCAGCACCTGAAACAGGTGAGCAGCAGCACCTGAAACAGGTGAGCAGCATCTGAAACAGGTGAGCAGCAGCACCTGAAACAGGTGGGCAGCACCTGAAACAGGTGAGCAGCATCTGAAACAGGTGAGCAGCAGCACCTGAAACAGGTGGGCAGCACCTGAAACAGGTGAGCAGCACCTGAAACAGGTGAGCAGCATCTGAAACAGGTGGGCAGCAGCACCTGAAACAGGTGAGCAGCACCTGAAACAGGTGAGCAGCATCTGAAACAGGTGGGCAGCAGCACCTGAAACAGGTGAGCAGCACCTGAAACAGGTGGGCAGCAGCACCTGAAACAGGTGGGCAGCACCTGAAACAGGTGGGCAGCACCTGAAACAGGTGCGCAGCACCTGAAACAGGTGGGCAGCACCTGAAACAGGTGAGCAGCAGCACCCGAAACAGGTGGGCAGCACCTGAAACAGGTGAGCAGCAGCACCTGAAACAGGTGAGCAGCAGCACCTGAAACAGGTGAGCAGCATCTGAAACAGGTGAGCAGCAGCACCTGAAACAGGTGGGCAGCACCTGAAACAGGTGAGCAGCATCTGAAACAGGTGAGCAGCAGCACCTGAAACAGGTGGGCAGCACCTGAAACAGGTGAGCAGCACCTGAAACAGGTGAGCAGCATCTGAAACAGGTGGGCAGCAGCACCTGAAACAGGTGAGCAGCACCTGAAACAGGTGGGCAGCAGCACCTGAAACAGGTGGGCAGCAGCACCTGAAACAGGTGGGCAGCACCTGAAACAGGTGGGCAGCACCTGTAACAGGTGAGCAGCACCTGAAACAGGTGAGCAGCAGCACCCGAAACAGGTGGGCAGCACCTGAAACAGGTGAGCAGCACCTGAAACAGGTGGGCAGCACCTGAAACAGGTGAGCAGCACCTGAAACAGGTGGGCAGCAGCACCTGAAACAGGTGAGCAGCAGCACCTGAAACAGGTGAGCAGCACCTGAAACAGGTGGGCAGCAGCACCTGTAACAGGTGAGCAGCACCTGAAACAGGTGAGCAGCAGCACCCGAAACAGGTGGGCAGCACCTGAAACAGGTGGGCAGCAGCACCTGAAACAGGTGAGCAGCACCTGAAACAGGTGGGCAGCAGCACCTGAAACAGGTGAGCAGCACCTGAAACAGGTGGGCAGCAGCACCTGTAACAGGTGAGCAGCACCTGAAACAGGTGAGCAGCAGCACCCGAAACAGGTGGGCAGCACCTGAAACAGGTGGGCAGCATCTGAAACAGGTGGGCAGCACCTGAAACAGGTGGGCAGCATCTGAAACAGGTGAGCAGCACCTGAAACAGGTGAGCAGCAGCACCCGAAACAGGTGGGCAGCACCTGAAACAGGTGGGCAGCATCTGAAACAGGTGAGCAGCACCTGAAACAGGTGGGCAGCACCTGAAACAGGTGAGCAGCATCTGAAAGGAAGCGGTCCCCACCTTTCTGCTCCTTCAGGTACTCGGCGTTCTGCTTCATCCACAGCTCCGTCTTCACCTGGACCTCGTTATCGTTCAGGATGTACTGCAGCACACAGGACGAGCCAATCAGAGAGCACACCTTACACACCTGGAGGGCTTCCTCTCACTGCTCCGCCCCTTTGTACGATGCTGATCATGTGACCTCACCTTGTCAATCTCCTGATCGTCAATACCTTCCAGATCCAGCTCTTCAGTCTGGGGCGGGGCGTCTGGAAAACAGGAGCAGGAGACACCTGGCAGTGATGCAACTGTGACCTCACCATGACCTCACCATGACCTCACCGTGATGTCACATACCTTCTGGTTTCCCGTCCGTCTGCGGCTTGTCGAAGGTCTGAAACGTCTCCTGGAGCTGCAGGCTGGCGGCGCTCGGCAGCGTTCCCAGGATGGAGGGCAGAGGGGGCAGCTGCCGGAGGGACCCCGCCCCCTCCTCCTGTGGTCCCACCTCCTGGCCGCAGCCACCATTTTCTGCCTTCTTGCCCCGCCCCTCCTCCTCTGGTCCCACCTCCTGGCTGCAGCCACCATTTTCTGCCTTCTTGCCCCGCCCCTCCTCCTCCTGCATCACCTCACACAGGAAGTCCTGAGTCAGGTGCTGAGTGGCAGCTTGGAGCTCAGCGTCATCTCCCTCCGGCTCCTCAGGGTCAGAGGTCGAAGAGGGACCCTCCTCATCCTCAGGGGCTGAAAACAGAATATCAGAGCCTTCAGTTATCAGGCCCCTCTCTGTGGAAGCAGCTGCCAGTTTGGGAGGCAGAGCCTTCAGTTATCAGGCCCCTCTCTGTGGAAGCAGCTGCCAGTTTGGGAGGCAGAGCCTTCAGTTATCAGGCCCCTCTCTGTGGAAGCAGCTGCCAGTTTGGGAGGCAGAGCCTTCAGTTATCAGGCCCCTCTCTGTGGAACCAGCTGCCATTTTGGGAGGCAGAGCCTTCAGTTATCAGGCCCCTCTCTGTGGAACCAGCTGCCATTTTGGGAGGCAGAGCCTTCAGTTATCAGGCCCCTCTCTGTGGAACCAGCTGCCAGTTTGGGAGGCAGAGCCTTCAGTTATCAGGCCCCTCTCTGTGGAACCAGCTGCCAGTTTGGGAGGCAGAGCCTTCAGTTATCAGGCCCCTCTCTGTGGAACCAGCTGCCAGTTTGGGAGGCAGAGCCTTCAGTTATCAGGCCCCTCTCTGTGGAACCAGCTGCCAGTTTGGGAGGCAGAGCCTTCAGTTATCAGGCCCCTCTCTGTGGAACCAGCTGCCAGTTTGGGAGGCAGAGCCTTCAGTTATCAGGCCCCTCTCTGTGGAACCAGCTGCCAGTTTGGGAGGCAGAGCCTTCAGTTATCAGGCCCCTCTCTGTAGGATTTGTACTGACCGATTTCTTTGGTGTAGGCGGCGTAGATTCCCCTCAGTTTGGGTCGACTCTTCTCCAGCTCTGTCTCGATCTCATCTTTGTAGCAGCTGATCTCTCCTGACAGGACCAGAACAAAATGGTTTAGTAGGCGTTCTCGACAACACATACAGATTTGTCCTAAAAGTTTTCTTTAGTTCTTGCTGATCCCCTTTATTTCCCTTCAGGGTAACTGACCTTCCACCTCGTCCAGCTTCCTGGTCAGCTCCTGCTCCAGCTGCAGAGACAACGAAGACTTTCAGTTAAAAATAACTCAGAGTAACTCCAGAGTTTGGTCTAATGTTGGTGAATAAGCAGCAGACAGTGAGACTTCATGTTAAATGTTAAACTGTAAGTTTTGTTTTGTTGGCTAAGAAAAGTCCTCTTTATCTGTGACCATCTCCAGGTCTTTGAAAGGTTTGTGGCCCAAAATCTCAGTTCTTTATTCGTTTAGGGTAACCCTAACCCGATCAATGGTTAGCTGCTTCAGCCAATGGGATGCAGGGAGATCTACCTGCTGCATCTTGGTTTTGTGCTGCCCAGCAGTGAAGGAAGGGGGGTCACACTCCTGCTCCAAATCCACCTTCATGAACTCATCGATGGTCAGCTGACTGGTGGGCGTGTCCTCGAACTCTGTCAGCCTGCAGGGAAGGAAGGAGGAGATCTACTGACTGAGATCTACTGACTGAGATCTACTGACTGTGATCTACTGACTGTGATCTACTGACTGAGATCTACTGACTGTGATCTACTGACTGAGATCTACTGACTGTGATCTACTGACTGAGATCTACTGACTGAGATCCACTGACTGTGATTTACTGACTGAGATCTACTGACTGAGATCTACTGACTGTGATCTACTGACTGAGATCTACTGACTGTGATCTACTGACTGTGATCCACTGACTGAGATCCACTGACTGTGATCCACTGACTGAGATCTACTGACTGTGATCTACTGACTGTGATCTACTGACTGAGATCTACTGACTGTGATCTACTGACTGTGATCCACTGACTGAGATCTACTGACTGTGATATACTGACTGTGATCCACTGACTGAGATCTACTGACTGTGATCTACTGACTGTGATCTACTGACTGAGATCTACTGACTGAGATCTACTGACTGTGATCTACTGACTGAGATCTACTGACTGAGATCTACTGACTGAGATCTACTGACTGTGATCTACTGACTGAGATCTACTGACTGAGATCTACTGACTGAGATCTACTGACTGTGATCTACTGACTGAGATCTACTGACTGTGATTAACTGACTAAGATCTACTGACTGAGATCTACTGACTGAGATCTACTGACTGTGATCTACTGACTGAGATCTACTGACTGAGATCTACTGACTGTGATCTACTGACTGAGATCTACTGACTGAGATCTACTGACTGTGATCCACTGACTGAGATCTACTGACTGAGATCTACTGACTGAGATCTACTGACTGAGATCCACTGACTGTGATCTACTGACTGAGATCTACTGACTGTGATCTACTGGCTGTGATCTACTGACTGTGATCTACTGACGGAGATCTACTGACTGTGATCTACTGGCTGTGATCTACTGACTGAGATCTACTGACTGTGATCTACTGACTGTGATCCACTGACTGTGATCTACTGACTGAGATCTAGTAACTGAGATCTACTGACTGAGATCTACTGACTGTGATTTACTGACTGTGATCTACTGACTGAGATTTACTGACTGTGATCTACTGACTGAGATCTACTGACTGTGATCTACTGACTGTGATCTACTGACTGAGATCTACTGACTGTGATCTACTGACTGAGATTTACTGACTGTGATTTACTGACTGAGATCTACTGACTGAGATCTACTGACTGTGATCTACTGACTGTGATCTACTTACTGAGATCTACTGACTGAGATCTACTGACTGTGATCCACTGACTGAGATCTACTGACTGAGATCTACTGACTGAGATCTACTGACTGTGATCTACTGACTGAGATCTACTCACTGATCCACTGACTGAGATCTACTGACTGTGATCCACTGACTGAGATCTACTGACTGTGGTCTACTGACTGAGATCTACTGGCTGTGATCTACTGACTGAGATCTACTGACTGTGATCTACTGACTGAGATCTACTGGCTGTGATCTACTGACTGTGATCTACTGACTGTGATCTACTGACTGAGATCTACTGGCTGTGATCTACTGGCTGTGGTCTACTGACTGTGATCTACTCACTGATCCACTGACTGAGATCTACTGACTAAGATCTACTGACTGTGATCTACTGGCTGTGATCTACTGACTGTGATCTACTGGCTGTGATTTACTGACTGTGATCTACTGACTGAGATCTACTGGCTGTGATCTACTGACTGTGATCTACTGACTGTGATCTACTGACTGAGATCTACTGGCTGTGATCTACTGGCTGTGGTCTACTGACTGTGATCTACTCACTGATCCACTGACTGAGATCTACTGTCTGAGATCTACTGACTGAGATCTACTCACTGATCCACTGACTGAGATCTACTGACTAAGATCTACTGACT
Source organism: Odontesthes bonariensis (assembly GCF_027942865.1). Classification (NCBI taxonomy): domain Eukaryota; kingdom Metazoa; phylum Chordata; class Actinopteri; order Atheriniformes; family Atherinopsidae; genus Odontesthes; species Odontesthes bonariensis. The sequence goes on along the minus strand of NC_134529.1, from coordinate 313,077 downwards.
GTGATCTATTGACTGTGATCTACTGACTGAGATCTACTGACTGTGATCTACTGACTGTGATCCACTGAGTGATCCACTGAGTGATCCACTGACTGATCTACTGACTGAGATCTACTGACTGAGATCTACTGACTGTGATCTACTGACTGTGATCCACTGACTGATCAACTGAGTGATCCACTGACTGATCTACTGACTGAGATCCACTGACTGTGATCCACTGACTGAGATCTACTGACTGAGATCTACTGACTGAGATCTACTGACTGAGATCCACTGACTGTGATCCACTGACTGTGATCTACTGACTGAGATCTACTCACTGATCCACTGACTGAGATCTACTGTCTGAGATCTACTGACTGAGATCTACTCACTGATCCACTGACTGAGATCTACTGACTAAGATCTACTGACTGTGATCTACTGACTGTGATCTACTGACTGAGATCCACTGACTGTGATCCACTGAGTGATCCACTGAGTGATCCACTGAGTGATCTACTGACTGAGATCTACTGACTGTGATCTACTGACTGTGATCTACTGACTGTGATCCACTGACTGAGATCTACTGACTGAGATCTACTGACTGAGATCCACTGACTGTGATCCACTGACTGATCTACTGACTGAGATCTACTGTCTGAGATCTACTGACTGAGATCTACTCACTGATCCACTGACTGAGATCTACTGACTAAGATCTACTGACTGTGATCTACTGACTGTGATCTACTGACTGAGATCCACTGACTGTGATCCACTGAGTGATCCACTGAGTGATCCACTGACTGTGATCTACTGACTGAGATCTACTGACTGTGATCTACTGACTGTGATCTACTGACAGAGATCTACTGACTGTGATCTACTGACTGTGATCTACTGACTGAGATCTACTGACTGTGATCTACTGACTGTGATCTACTGACTGTGATCCACTGACTGAGATCTACTGACTGAGATCTACTGACTGAGATCCACTGACTGTGATCCACTGACTGTGATCTACTGACTGAGATCTACTCACTGATCCACTGACTGAGATCTACTGTCTGAGATCTACTGACTGAGATCTACTCACTGATCCACTGACTGAGATCTACTGACTAAGATCTACTGACTGTGATCTACTGACTGAGATCCACTGACTGTGATCCACTGAGTGATCCACTGAGTGATCCACTGACTGATCTACTGACTGAGATCTACTGACTGAGATCTACTGACTGTGATCTACTGACTGTGATCCACTGACTGATCCACTGAGTGATCCACTGACTGAGATCTACTGACTAAGATCTACTGACTGAGATCTACTGACTGAGATCCACTGACTGTGATCTACTGACTGAGATCTACTGACTGTGATCTACTGACTGAGATCTACTGACTGTGATCTACTGACTGAGATCTACTGACTGAGATCTACTGACTGTGATCTACTGACTGAGATCTACTGACTGTGATCTACTGACTGAGATCTACTGGCTGTGATCTACTGACTGAGATCTACTGGCTGATATCTACTGACTGAGATCTACTGACTGAGATCTACTGACTGTGATCTACTGACTGAGATCTACTGACTGTGATCTACTGACTGAGATCTACTGACTGAGATCTACTGACTGAGATCTACTGACTGTGATCTACTGACTGAGATCTACTGACTGTGATCCACTGACTGTGATCCACTGAGTGATCCACTGAGTGATCCACTGACTGATCTACTGACTGAGATCTACTGACTGAGATCTACTGACTGAGATCTACTGACTGTGATCTACTGACTGTGATCCACTGACTGATCAACTGAGTGATCCACTGACTGATCTACTGACTGAGATCCACTGACTGTGATCCACTGACTGTGATCTACTGACTGAGATCTACTGACTGAGATCTACTGACTGAGATCTACTGACTGAGATCCACTGACTGTGATCCACTGACTGTGATCTACTGACTGAGATCTACTCACTGATCCACTGACTGAGATCTACTGTCTGAGATCTACTGACTGAGATCTACTCACTGATCCACTGACTGAGATCTACTGACTAAGATCTACTGACTGTGATCTACTGACTGTGATCTACTGACTGAGATCCACTGACTGTGATCCACTGAGTGATCCACTGAGTGATCCACTGACTGATCTACTGACTGAGATCTACTGACTGAGATCTACTGACTGTGATCTACTGACTGTGATCTACTGACTGTGATCCACTGACTGAGATCTACTGACTGAGATCTACTGACTGAGATCCACTGACTGTGATCCACTGACTGTGATCTACTGACTGAGATCTACTGTCTGAGATCTACTGACTGAGATCTACTCACTGATCCACTGACTGAGATCTACTGACTAAGATCTACTGACTGTGATCTACTGACTGTGATCTACTGACTGAGATCCACTGACTGTGATCCACTGAGTGATCCACTGAGTGATCCACTGACTGTGATCTACTGACTGAGATCTACTGACTGTGATCTACTGACTGTGATCTACTGACAGAGATCTACTGACTGTGATCTACTGACTGAGATCTACTGACTGTGATCTACTGACTGAGATCTACTGACTGTGATCTACTGACTGTGATCTACTGACTGTGATCCACTGACTGAGATCTACTGACTGAGATCTACTGACTGAGATCCACTGACTGAGATCCACTGACTGTGATCTACTGACTGAGATCTACTCACTGATCCACTGACTGAGATCTACTGTCTGAGATCTACTGACTGAGATCTACTCACTGATCCACTGACTGAGATCTACTGACTAAGATCTACTGACTGTGATCTACTGACTGAGATCCACTGACTGTGATCCACTGAGTGATCCACTGAGTGATCCACTGAGTGATCCACTGACTGATCTACTGACTGAGATCTACTGACTGAGATCTACTGACTGTGATCTACTGACTGTGATCCACTGACTGATCCACTGAGTGATCCACTGACTGAGATCTACTGACTAAGATCTACTGACTGAGATCTACTGACTGAGATCCACTGACTGTGATCTACTGACTGTGATCTACTGACTGAGATCTACTGACTGTGATCTACTGACTGAAATTTACTGACTGTGATCCACTGACTGAGATCTACTGACTGAGATCTACTGACTGAGATCCACTGACTGTGATCTACTGACTGAGATCTACTGACTGAGATCTACTGACTGTGATCTACTGACTGAGATCTACTGACTGTGATCTACTGACTGAGATCTACTGACTGAGATCTACTGACTGAGATCTACTGACTGTGATCTACTGACTGAGATCTACTGACTGTGATCTACTGACTGAGATCTACTGACTGTGATCTACTGACTGTGATCTACTGACTGAGATCTACTGGCTGATATCTACTGACTGAGATCTACTGACTGAGATCTACTGACTGTGATCTACTGACTGAGATCTACTGACTGTGATCTACTGACTGAGATCTACTGACTGAGATCTACTGACTGAGATCTACTGACTGTGATCTACTGACTGAGATCTACTGACTGTGATCTACTGACTGAGATCTACTGACTGTGATCCACTGACTGTGATCTACTGACTGTGATCCACTGACTGTGATCTACTGACTGAGATCCACTGACTGATCCACTGAGTGATCCACTGGGATCCCTGCAGCCCTCACCTCTTCCTCAGGGTGGTCTGGCACACCTTCACCACACTGATCACGTCCTTCACTGAACGCCGAAACTTATGCATCCGAGCAGCGACCAGCAGAGCTGAGGAGGAGCAGAGTCATTGTTTGTCAACAGTTGTGTTTGCGGTTGTTTGTGTTTGCTGTTGCTATGGCGACGGCCCTCGTGCCGTACCTGCTCCACAGAGTCCGGAGGGCCGGCGTCCCGTATGCATCCAGTCCCTCTTCATCCTCTGGACCAGACGAAGAGCCGTCATGGAAACCTCGTGAGTCTTCACACCGAACTCCAACATGTGAGCGAAGCGGGGGATGTAGAGGCAGGGATCTGAAACATGTGACCACATTCAGGGGCCAATCAGAGGCAGGGATCTGAAACATGTGACCACATTCAGGAGCCAATCAGAGGAAGGGATCTGAACATGTGACCACATTCAGGGGCCAATCAGAGGCAGGGATCTGGAACATGTGACCACATTCAGGAGCCAATCAGAGGCAGGGATCTGGAACAATCATGTGACCACATTCAGGAGCCAATCAGAGGCAGGGATCTGAAACATGTACATGTGACCACATTCAGGGGCCAATCAGAGGCAGGGATCTGAAACATGTGACCACATTCAGGAGCCAATCAGAGGCAGGGATCTGAAACATGTGACCACATTCAGGAGCCAATCAGAGGCAGGGATCTGAAACATGTGACCACATTCAGGAGCCAATCAGAGGCAGGGATCAGAAACATGTGACCATATTCAGGGGCCAATCAGAGGCAGGGATCTGAAACATGTGACCACATTCAGGAGCCAATCAGAGGCAGGGATCAGAAACATGTGACCATATTCAGGGGCCAATCAGAGGCAGGGATCTGAAACATGTGACCACATTCAGGAGCCAATCAGAGGCAGGGATCAGAAACATGTGACCACATTCAGGAGCCAATCAGAGGCAGGGATCTGAAACATGTGACCACATTCAGGAGCCAATCAGAGGCAGGGATCTGAAACATGTGACCACATTCAGGAGCCAATCAGAGGCAGCGATCTGAAACGTGTGACCACATTCAGGAGCCAATCAGAGGCAGGGATCTGAAACATGTGACCACATTCAGGGGCCAATCAGAGGCAGGGATCAGAAACATGTGACCACATTCAGGAGCCAATCAGAGGCAGGGATCTGAAACATGTGACCACATTCAGGGGCCAATCAGAGGCAGGGATCAGAAACATGTGACCACATTCAGGAGCCAATCAGAGGCAGGGATCTGAAACATGTGACCACATTCAGGAGCCAATCAGAGGCAGGGATCTGAAACAATCATGTGACCACATTCAGGGGCCAATCAGAGGCAGGGATCAGAAACATGTGACCACATTCAGGAGCCAATCAGAGGCAGCGATCTGAAACGTGTGACCACATTCAGGGGCCAATCTGAGGCAGCGATCTGAAACATGTGACCACATTCAGGGGCCAATCAGAGGCAGGGATCAGAAACATGTGACCACATTCAGGAGCCAATCAGAGGCAGGGATCTGAAACATGTGACCACATTCAGGAGCCAATCAGAGGCAGGGATCTGAAACAATCATGTGACCACATTCAGGGGCCAATCAGAGGCAGGGATCTGAAACAATCATGTGACCACATTCAGGGGCCAATCAGAGGCAGGGATCTGAAACGTGACCACATTCAGGAGCCAATCAGAGGCAGGGATCTGAAACAATCATGTGACCACATTCAGGGGCCAATCAGAGGCAGGGATCAGAAACATGTGACCACATTCAGGAGCCAATCAGAGGCAGGGATCTGAAACATGTGACCACATTCAGGAGCCAATCAGAGGCAGGGATCTGAAACATGTGACCACATTCAGGAGCCAATCAGAGGCAGCGATCTGAAACGTGTGACCACATTCAGGGGCCAATCTGAGGCAGCGATCTGAAACATGTGACCACATTCAGGGGCCAATCAGAGGCAGGGATCAGAAACATGTGACCACATTCAGGAGCCAATCAGAGGCAGGGATCTGAAACATGTGACCACATTCAGGAGCCAATCAGAGGCAGGGATCTGAAACAATCATGTGACCACATTCAGGGGCCAATCAGAGGCAGGGATCTGAAACAATCATGTGACCACATTCAGGGGCCAAACAGAGGCAGGGATCTGAAACGTGACCACATTCAGGAGCCAATCAGAGGCAGGGATCTGAAACAATCATGTGACCACATTCAGGGGCCAATCAGAGGCAGGGATCAGAAACATGTGACCACATTCAGGAGCCAATCAGAGGGAGGGATCAGAAACATGTGACCACATTCAGGGGCCAATCAGAGGCAGGGATCAGAAACATGTACATGTGACCACATTCAGGAGCCAATCAGAGGCAGGGATTTGAAACAATCATGTGACCACATTCAGGAGCCAATCAGAGGCAGGGATTTGAAACAATCATGTGACCACATTTAGGGGCCAATCAGAGGCAGGGATCTGAAACAATCATGTGACCACATTCAGGGGCCAATAAGAGGCAGGGATCTGAAACAATCACGTGACCACATTCAGGGGCCAATCAGAGGCAGGGATCTGAAACATGTGACCACATTCAGGGGCCAATCAGAGGCAGGGATCTGAAACAATCATGTGACCACATTCAGGGGCCGACAGAACTGCTTAAATGAACAAAACCTGGAAGTGGTTTGTTGAAATAAATGCTGAAGATTAAAGTTGGTGTGACTGAAACTGAAGGCTGGTTTGTTTTATTATCAGACAGGGTGCACTGTGGGTAGTGTAGTTGTTTTAACCCTCTGACAGACAGGGTGCACTGTGGGTAGGGTAGTTGTTTTAATCCTCTGACAGACAGGGTGCACTGTGGGTAGGGTAGTTGTTTTAATCCTCTGACAGACAGGGTGCACTGTGGGTAGGGTAGTTGTTTTAATGGGATAAAAGTGGGCGGAGTTTGGTTTAATGGGATGAAAGTGGGCGGAGTTTGGTTTAATGGGATGAAAGTGGGCGGAGTCTGGTTTAATGGGATGAAAGTGGGCGGAGTCTCACCGATGGCCGGGGCATTGATGCACAGCTCTCGAGCCAGAAGCAGGAAGGTCTTTCCCAGGATGTAAACGTTCACCTGGACAGAAAACAGAAGTGAGTTCTCTGAAGGTTCAGAGTCTGCTGAGGTCAGGTGAGCAGGTCTGAGGTCAGGTGAGCCGGTCTGAGGTCAGGGGTCAGAGGTCAGAGGTCAGGTGAGCCGGTCTGAGGTCAGGTGGTCAGGGGTCAGGTGAGCCGGTCTGAGGTCTGAGGTCAGGGGTCAGAGGTCAGGTGAGCCGGTCAGAGGTCAGGGGTCAGAGGTCAGGTGAGCCGGTCTGAGGTCTGAGGTCAGGGGTCAGAGGTCAGGTGAGCCGGTCAGAGGTCAGGGGTCAGAGGTCAGAGGTCAGGTGAGCCGGTCAGAGGTCAGGGGTCAGAGGTCAGAGGTCAGGTGAGCCGGTCAGAGGTCAGGGTCAGAGGTCAGGTGAGCCGGTCAGAGGTCAGAGGTCAGGTGAGCCGGTCAGAGGTCAGGGGTCAGAGGTCAGAGGTCAGGTGAGCCGGTCAGAGGTCAGGTGTACCTGCAGCAGGTCGCTCAGGTCCAGCAACATGTCTGAGGAAAAGAAAGAAGTTCAGGAAAGAATAAAATAGTTCTGTATTCAGCTACTGATTGGACAGGAAGTAAATCCAGATGTTTTATTTAACAGCTGAATATCCTGTTCTTAGAGCGGAGCTACAGAATAAAACAGTTGTTTATCCTGAACAGTTTATGGCATAACGTAAAGTCTGGCTGGTATTCAGCTGTAACGTAAAGCAGTTTATCTGTGACTTCCTGTCTCATCCCCTAGATAACCCCCCCCAGGAGCGGGGGCTCCGGCTGATCAGCTCAGGATACGAGGCGTCCCCTCGGTACGACACACCAGGTAGAGGCACGCCGCGATGACGTGCTCCGTCTTGCGGCCGCGGGTCAGGTGTTTGCTGACCACCAGCTTGAAGAAGTTGAAGGCCGTGTCCAGGCAGTGCTGGTTGAGCTGCAGCTGGCTGCCAAGCTGCAGGATCTGACGCTTACCTGGGCACAGAAACAGCTCGTCACACCTGACCACCAATCAGAGGCCACAGAAACAGCTCGTCACACCTGACCACCAATCAGAGGCCACAGAAACAGCTCGTCACACCTGACCACCAATCAGAGGCCACAGAAACAGCTCGTCACACCTGACCACCAATCAGATAACAGCATTTATCCCCACCACTCACCGCTCTGCAGGGTCTGAGCTCTGGACTCCTTTCCAACGCTGGTGTGGAAACCAGAACCAAGCAGAGGAGCTTTAACTGGACCTGAGGACAGAAGGACAGATGTTCTGAAAATGTTCCACAGAACCCTTCAGTGTTGTTACTTTATTTTTAGTGGTGCCACGGCACCACCGTGAGATAGCTCGGCACCCCCTGGCTCAGCACATTTTTAAAATATTATATTATGCAAAAACACTTTTTTTTTTGCTCAAGGATGCATTATTTTAGTGACCATTTTATTTATTTTCTATTTGTTTTTGTTTTAACTCTTTACTCCCAAAATAAATGTTGAGTTATCTTCAGTATTTGTCTCAGGCTCTCTGGTATCCCTGTCAAGCCACAGTCTTTTGAAATGAAGAGGTCAAAATTGAATGTTGTAGGAGAAAACACTACTCAAAGCAAAACTAATATGGCTCCAAAATTTATAAATGTGCTAGTTCGCCTCAATTAGTGAGAAATAATGTGCCTCTGTGAGCACTGGGGGCTGGGCCCCCCTAAAGACCAGATCCTAAAACCGCCCCTGGTCTAAAGTTTAGAGGCTGGATGACAGATTAATTAATTAATCTGTGTGAGGGGGGTCTCATTGTGCATTTGGAACGGAAGCGCCATCATCGCTCGTGCCGCACTGCATTCTGGGATAGCGAGCCGTCTGAAGTCTACACAAGTCACCACAGAAGCAAACTGGATAAAATGGGCGGAGCCAGCACACATCCGGGAATGTGGAGCGCACTTCTCTGGTTACTACTCATACTCAAACTACCCAAGATGCAACGTAACGTGACGTCGCCGATCGTCATTTCCTGTCAAAACGGCAGTTTCAAGCTAGCTACAACGAGGGTAGGTTCACTTCCTGTTTTCAAAACAAAAGCACCAATTGTATGGTAATGGCTTTCCCTATGATAAAAGGCAACGGGTATTTTATTTTGTGAAAATAACCGGAAGTGCGTTAGCTCACTGCGGCTAGCTTTAGTAGCGCCGAATTCGTGGGAACAAAATGGTAAACAGCCGGTATTTTGTCAGGTTTTCAACACGTTGGGGATCTAAACGACTACTTTCTCTCCTGAAAATGTTTCAAATGTTGCTAAAGTTTACAGAGTTTAGAGCTTAAGAGAAATCAGCTTCAGGCCGGCTGATTTCAGCTCAGGCAGGAGCGGGATGCATTGTGGGTAAACGCTCTGCATACTGTCTGATCGATGAGTATGCAGTATGTAGTGTGTAGTATGTAGTATGCAGTATGCAGTATGTAGTATGCAGTATGTAGTATGCAGTATGTAGTATGCAGTATGCAGTATGTAGTATGCAGTATGCAGTATGCAGTATGCAGTATGCAGTATGCAGTATGCAGTATGTAGTATGCAGTATGCAGTATGTAGTATGTAGTATGCAGTATGCAGTATGTAATATGTAGTATGCAGTATGCAGTATGCAGTATGCAGTATGTAGTATGCAGTATGTAGTATGCAGTATGTAGTATGCAGTATGTAGTATGCAGTATGCAGTATGCAGTATGTAGTATGCAGTATGTAGTATGCAGTATGCAGTATGCAGTATGCAGTATGCAGTATGCAGTATGCAATATGTAGTATGCAGTATGCAGTATGCAGTATGCAGTATGCAGTATGTAGTATGCAGTATGCAGTATGCAGTATGCAGTATGCAGTATGTAGTATGTAGTATGCAGTATGCAGTATGCAGTATGCAGTATGTAGTATGCAGTATGCAGTATGTAGTATGCAGTATGCAGTATGCAGTATGTAATATGTAATATGTAGTATGCAGTATGCAGTATGCAGTATGTAGTATGCAGTATGCAGTATGCAGTATGTAGTATGCAGTATGTAGTATGCAGTATGTAGTATGCAGTATGTAGTATGCAGTATGCAGTATGCAGTATGTAATATGCAGTATGTAGTATGTAGTATGCAGTGTGTAGTATGCAGTATGCAGTATGTAGTATGTAGTGTGCAGTATGCAGTATGCAGTATGCAGTATGCAGTATGTAGTATGCAGTATGCAGTATGTAGTATGTAGTGTGCAGTATGCAGTATGCAGTATGCAGTATGTAGTATGCAGTATGCAGTATGCAGTATGTAATATGCAGTATGTAGTATGTAGTATGCAGTATGTAGTATGCAGTATGCAGTATGTAGTATGTAGTGTGCAGTATGCAGTATGTAGTATGCAGTATGCAGTATGCAGTATGTAGTATGCAGTATGAAGTATGTAGTATGTAGTGTGCAGTATGCAGTATGCAGTATGCAGTATGTAGTATGCAGTATGCAGTATGCAGTATGTAATATGCAGTATGTAATATGCAGTATGTAGTATGTAGTATGCAGTATGCAGTATGTAGTATGCAGTATGTAGTATGCAGTATGTAGTATGCAGTATGCAGTATGCAGTATGTAATATGCAGTATGTAGTATGTAGTATGCAGTATGTAGTATGCAGTATGCAGTATGTAGTATGTAGTGTGCAGTATGCAGTATGCAGTATGTAGTATGCAGTATGCAGTATGCAGTATGTAGTATGCAGTATGCAGTATGCAGTATGTAGTATGCAGTATGTAGTATGCAGTATGTAGTATGCAGTATGTAGTATGCAGTATGCAGTATGCAGTATGTAATATGCAGTATGTAATATGCAGTATGTAGTATGTAGTATGCAGTATGCAGTATGTAGTATGCAGTATGTAGTATGCAGTATGTAGTATGCAGTATGCAGTATGCAGTATGTAATATGCAGTATGTAGTATGTAGTATGCAGTATGTAGTATGCAGTATGCAGTATGTAGTATGTAGTGTGCAGTATGCAGTATGCAGTATGCAGTATGTAGTATGCAGTATGTAGTATGCAGTATGCAGTATGTAGTATGCAGTATGCAGTATGTAGTATGCAGTATGTAGTGTGTAGTATGCAGTATGTAGTATGCAGTATGCAGTATGTAGTATGTAGTATGCAGTATGTAGTATGCAGTATGCAGTATGCAGTATGTAGTATGCAGTATGTAGTATGCAGTATGTAGTATGCAGTATGCAGTATGCAGTATGCAGTATGCAGTATGTAGTATGCAGTATGCAGTATGCAGTATGCAGTATGTAGTATGCAGTATGCAGTATGCAGTATGCAGTATGCAGTATGTAGTATGCAGTATGCAGTATGCAGTATGTAGTATGCAGTATGCAGTATGTAGTATGTAGTATGCAGTATGCAGTATGTAATATGTAGTATGCAGTATGCAGTATGCAGTATGCAGTATGTAGTATGCAGTATGCAGTATGTAGTATGCAGTATGCAGTATGCAGTATGCAATATGTAGTATGTAGTATGCAGTATGCAGTATGTAGTATGCAGTATGTAGTATGCAATATGTAGTATGCAGTATGTAGTATGCAGTATGCAGTATGCAGTATGTAGTATGCAGTATGCAGTATGTAGTATGCAGTATGCAGTATGCAGTATGCAATATGTAGTATGCAGTATGTAGTATGCAGTATGTAGTATGCAGTATGCAGTATGCAGTATGTAGTATGCAGTATGCAGTATGCAGTATGTAGTATGCAGTATGCAGTATGCAGTATGTAGTATGCAGTATGCAGTATGTAGTATGTAGTATGCAGTATGCAGTATGCAGTATGTAGTATGCAGTATGCAGTATGTAGTATGCAGTATGCAGTATGCAGTATGTAATATGTAGTATGCAGTATGTAGTATGCAGTATGTAGTATGCAGTATGCAGTATGCAGTATGTAGTATGTAGTATGCAGTATGTAGTATGCAGTATGCAGTATGCAGTATGTAATATGCAGTATGTAGTATGTAGTATGCAGTGTGTAGTATGCAGTATGCAGTATGTAGTATGCAGTGTGCAGTATGCAGTATGCAGTATGCAGTATGCAGTATGTAGTATGCAGTATGCAGTATGTAGTATGTAGTGTGCAGTATGCAGTATGCAGTATGCAGTATGTAGTATGCAGTATGCAGTATGCAGTATGTAATATGCAGTATGTAGTATGTAGTATGCAGTATGTAGTATGCAGTATGCAGTATGTAGTATGTAGTGTGCAGTATGCAGTATGTAGTATGCAGTGTGCAGTATGCAGTATGTAGTGTGCAGTATGAAGTATGTAGTATGTAGTATGCAGTATGCAGTATGCAGTATGTAGTATGCAGTATGCAGTATGTAGTATGCAGTATGCAGTATGCAGTATGTAATATGTAGTATGCAGTATGTAGTATGCAGTATGTAGTATGCAGTATGCAGTATGCAGTATGTAGTATGTAGTATGTAGTATGCAGTATGTAGTATGCAGTATGCAGTATGCAGTATGTAATATGCAGTATGTAGTATGTAGTATGCAGTGTGTAGTATGCAGTATGCAGTATGTAGTATGCAGTGTGCAGTATGCAGTATGCAGTATGCAGTATGCAGTATGTAGTATGCAGTATGCAGTATGTAGTATGTAGTGTGCAGTATGCAGTATGCAGTATGCAGTATGTAGTATGCAGTATGCAGTATGCAGTATGTAATATGCAGTATGTAGTATGTAGTATGCAGTATGTAGTATGCAGTATGCAGTATGTAGTATGTAGTGTGCAGTATGCAGTATGTAGTATGCAGTGTGCAGTATGCAGTATGTAGTGTGCAGTATGAAGTATGTAGTATGTAGTGTGCAGTATGCAGTATGCAGTATGCAGTATGTAGTATGCAGTATGCAGTATGCAGTATGTAATATGCAGTATGTAATATGCAGTATGTAGTATGTAGTATGCAGTATGCAGTATGTAGTATGCAGTATGTAGTATGCAGTATGTAGTATGCAGTATGCAGTATGCAGTATGTAATATGCAGTATGTAGTATGTAGTATGCAGTATGTAGTATGCAGTATGCAGTATGTAGTATGTAGTGTGCAGTATGCAGTATGCAGTATGTAGTATGCAGTATGCAGTATGCAGTATGTAGTATGCAGTATGCAGTATGCAGTATGTAGTATGTAGTATGCAGTATGTAGTATGCAGTATGTAGTATGCAGTATGTAGTATGCAGTATGCAGTATGCAGTATGTAATATGCAGTATGTAATATGCAGTATGTAGTATGCAGTATGCAGTATGCAGTATGTAGTATGCAGTATGTAGTATGCAGTATGTAGTATGCAGTATGCAGTATGCAGTATGTAATATGCAGTATGTAGTATGTAGTATGCAGTATGTAGTATGCAGTATGCAGTATGTAGTATGTAGTGTGCAGTATGCAGTATGCAGTATGCAGTATGTAGTATGCAGTATGTAGTATGCAGTATGCAGTATGTAGTATGTAGTATGCAGTGTGTAGTATGCAGTATGTAGTATGCAGTATGCAGTATGTAGTATGTAGTATGCAGTGTGTAGTATGCAGTATGTAGTATGCAGTATGTAGTGTGTAGTATGCAGTATGCAGTATGCAGTATGCAGTATGTAGTATGTAGTATGCAGTATGTAGTATGCAGTATGCAGTATGTAGTATGTAGTATGCAGTATGTAGTATGCAGTATGCAGTATGTAGTATGTAGTATGCAGTATGCAGTATGCAGTATGTAGTATGCAGTATGTAGTATGCAGTATGCAGTATGCAGTATGTAGTATGTAGTATGTAGTATGCAGTATGTAGTATGCAGTATGTAGTATGCAGTATGCAGTATGCAGTATGTAATATGCAGTATGTAGTATGTAGTATGCAGTGTGTAGTATGCAGTATGCAGTATGTAGTATGTAGTGTGCAGTATGCAGTATGCAGTATGCAGTATGCAGTATGTAGTATGCAGTATGCAGTATGTAGTATGTAGTGTGCAGTATGCAGTATGCAGTATGCAGTATGTAGTATGCAGTATGCAGTATGCAGTATGTAATATGCAGTATGTAGTATGTAGTATGCAGTATGTAGTATGCAGTATGCAGTATGTAGTATGTAGTGTGCAGTATGCAGTATGTAGTATGCAGTATGCAGTATGCAGTATGTAGTATGCAGTATGAAGTATGTAGTATGTAGTGTGCAGTATGCAGTATGCAGTATGCAGTATGTAGTATGCAGTATGCAGTATGCAGTATGTAATATGCAGTATGTAATATGCAGTATGTAGTATGTAGTATGCAGTATGCAGTATGTAGTATGCAGTATGTAGTATGCAGTATGTAGTATGCAGTATGCAGTATGCAGTATGTAATATGCAGTATGTAGTATGCAGTATGCAGTATGTAGTATGCAGTATGCAGTATGTAGTATGTAGTGTGCAGTATGCAGTATGCAGTATGTAGTATGCAGTATGCAGTATGCAGTATGTAGTATGCAGTATGTAGTATGCAGTATGTAGTATGCAGTATGTAGTATGCAGTATGCAGTATGCAGTATGTAATATGCAGTATGTAATATGCAGTATGTAGTATGTAGTATGCAGTATGCAGTATGTAGTATGCAGTATGTAGTATGCAGTATGTAGTATGCAGTATGCAGTATGCAGTATGTAATATGCAGTATGTAGTATGTAGTGTGCAGTATGTAGTATGCAGTATGCAGTATGTAGTATGTAGTGTGCAGTATGCAGTATGCAGTATGCAGTATGTAGTATGCAGTATGTAGTATGCAGTATGCAGTATGTAGTATGTAGTATGCAGTATGTAGTATGCAGTATGTAGTATGCAGTATGTAGTGTGTAGTATGCAGTATGTAGTATGCAGTATGCAGTATGTAGTATGCAGTATGCAGTATGTAGTATGCAGTATGCAGTATGTAGTATGCAGTATGCAGTATGTAGTATGTAGTATGCAGTATGTAGTATGCAGTATGTAGTATGCAGTATGCAGTATGCAGTATGTAGTATGCAGTATGCAGTATGCAGTATGCAGTATGCAGTATGTAGTATGCAGTATGCAGTATGCAGTATGCAGTATGTAGTATGCAGTATGCAGTATGCAGTATGCAGTATGTAGTATGCAGTATGCAGTATGCAGTATGTAGTATGCAGTATGCAGTATGTAGTATGTAGTATGCAGTATGCAGTATGTAATATGTAGTATGCAGTATGCAGTATGCAGTTTGCAGTATGCAGTATGTAGTATGCAGTATGCAGTATGTAGTATGCAGTATGCAGTATGCAGTATGCAATATGTAGTATGTAGTATGCAGTATGTAGTATGCAGTATGTAGTATGCAGTATGTAGTATGCAGTATGTAGTATGCAGTATGCAGTATGCAGTATGTAGTATGCAGTATGCAGTATGTAGTATGCAGTATGCAGTATGCAGTATGCAATATGTAGTATGCAGTATGTAGTATGCAGTATGTAGTATGCAGTATGCAGTATGCAGTATGTAGTATGCAGTATGCAGTATGCAGTATGTAGTATGCAGTATGCAGTATGCAGTATGTAGTATGCAGTATGCAGTATGTAGTATGTAGTATGCAGTATGCAGTATGCAGTATGTAGTATGCAGTATGCAGTATGTAGTATGCAGTATGCAGTATGCAGTATGTAATATGTAGTATGCAGTATGTAGTATGCAGTATGTAGTATGCAGTATGCAGTATGCAGTATGTAGTATGTAGTATGTAGTATGCAGTATGTAGTATGCAGTATGTAGTATGCAGTATGCAGTATGCAGTATGTAATATGCAGTATGTAGTATGTAGTATGCAGTGTGTAGTATGCAGTATGCAGTATGTAGTATGTAGTGTGCAGTAT
The DNA here is from genome assembly GCF_027942865.1 of Odontesthes bonariensis. Taxonomy (NCBI): domain Eukaryota; kingdom Metazoa; phylum Chordata; class Actinopteri; order Atheriniformes; family Atherinopsidae; genus Odontesthes; species Odontesthes bonariensis. Next base: position 297,352 of record NC_134529.1, on the reverse strand, counting down.
GCAGTATGCAGTATGCAGTATGCAGTATGTAGTATGCAGTATGCAGTATGTAGTATGTAGTGTGCAGTATGCAGTATGCAGTATGCAGTATGTAGTATGCAGTATGCAGTATGCAGTATGTAGTATGCAGTATGTAGTATGTAGTATGCAGTATGTAGTATGCAGTATGCAGTATGTAGTATGTAGTGTGCAGTATGCAGTATGTAGTATGCAGTATGCAGTATGCAGTATGTAGTATGCAGTATGAAGTATGTAGTATGTAGTGTGCAGTATGCAGTATGCAGTATGCAGTATGTAGTATGCAGTATGCAGTATGCAGTATGTAATATGCAGTATGTAATATGCAGTATGTAGTATGTAGTATGCAGTATGCAGTATGTAGTATGCAGTATGTAGTATGCAGTATGTAGTATGCAGTATGCAGTATGCAGTATGTAATATGCAGTATGTAGTATGTAGTATGCAGTATGTAGTATGCAGTATGCAGTATGTAGTATGTAGTGTGCAGTATGCAGTATGCAGTATGTAGTATGCAGTATGCAGTATGTAGTATGCAGTATGCAGTATGCAGTATGTAGTATGTAGTATGCAGTATGTAGTATGCAGTATGTAGTATGCAGTATGTAGTATGCAGTATGCAGTATGCAGTATGTAATATGCAGTATGTAATATGCAGTATGTAGTATGTAGTATGCAGTATGCAGTATGTAGTATGCAGTATGTAGTATGCAGTATGTAGTATGCAGTATGCAGTATGCAGTATGTAATATGCAGTATGTAGTATGTAGTATGCAGTATGTAGTATGCAGTATGCAGTATGTAGTATGTAGTGTGCAGTATGCAGTATGCAGTATGCAGTATGTAGTATGCAGTATGTAGTATGCAGTATGCAGTATGTAGTATGTAGTATGCAGTATGTAGTATGCAGTATGTAGTATGCAGTATGTAGTGTGTAGTATGCAGTATGTAGTATGCAGTATGCAGTATGTAGTATGTAGTATGCAGTATGTAGTATGCAGTATGCAGTATGTAGTATGTAGTATGCAGTATGTAGTATGCAGTATGCAGTATGTAGTATGTAGTATGCAGTATGTAGTATGCAGTATGCAGTATGCAGTATGTAGTATGTAGTATGTAGTATGCAGTATGTAGTATGTAGTATGTAGTATGCAGTATGTAGTATGCAGTATGTAGTATGCAGTATGTAGTATGTAGTATGCAGTATGTAGTATGCAGTATGCAGTATGTAGTATGTAGTATGCAGTATGTAGTATGCAGTATGTAGTATGTAGTGTGCAGTATGCAGTATGCAGTATGCAGTATGTAGTATGCAGTATGTAGTATGCAGTATGCAGTATGTAGTATGTAGTATGCAGTATGTAGTATGCAGTATGTAGTATGCAGTATGTAGTGTGTAGTATGCAGTATGTAGTATGCAGTATGCAGTATGTAGTATGTAGTATGTAGTATGCAGTATGTAGTGTGTAGTATGCAGTATGTAGTGTGTAGTATGCAGTATGTAGTATGCAGTATGTAGTGTGTAGTATGCAGTATGTAGTATGCAGTATGCAGTATGTAGTATGTAGTATGCAGTATGTAGTATGCAGTATGCAGTATGCAGTATGTAGTATGCAGTATGTAGTATGCAGTATGCAGTATGTAGTATGCAGTATGCAGTATGCAGTATGTAGTATGCAGTATGTAGTATGCAGTATGTAGTATGCAGTATGTAGTATGTAGTGTGCAGTATGTAGTATGCAGTATGCAGTATGTAGTATGCAGTATGTAGTATGCAGTATGTAGTATGCAGTATGCAGTATGTAATATGCAGTATGTAGTATGTAGTATGCAGTATGTAGTATGCAGTATGCAGTATGTAGTATGTAGTGTGCAGTATGCAGTATTTAGTATGCAGTATGTAGTATGCAGTATGTAGTATGCAGTATGCAGTATGTAGTATGTAGTGTGCAGTATGTAGTATGCAGTATGCAGTATGCAGTATGCAGTATGTAGTATGCAGTATGTAGTATGCAGTATGCAGTATGCAGTATGCAATATGTAGTATGTAATATGTAGTATGTAGTATGCAGTATGCAGTATGTAGTATGCAGTAGGCGGTTTCGAACACAGCCAGAGAAACGGCCTTGGAGCCTCCACCTGTAATCAAACTCAATCTGCTCCACCTGTGAGGTCTCCTGGGTTGCCCTGACAACGGAGTGATTAGCTCACCTGGAAGCAGAGGCAGTTTCCCCCAAAGAGCCTGAGACTCAGTCAGCCTGAGTGTGTCTGCAGCTTCATCATGAAAACGCCTGTTTTCTACTTTGGGTGAGTTTACCAGAACAGGATTATGTCTCACCTGAGCAGGCCTCACCTGAGCAGGTCTCACCTGAGCGGGCCTCACCTGAGCGGGCCTCACCTGAGCAGGTCTCACCTGAGCAGGTAAGAGCTGAACCTCACTGCTGTCTCTCCACAGGCTGGTCCTGATCTGTGGGCTCACAGAAGGCAAACCAGGAGGCCAACTGGACGGTAAACTGCTTTGACTGCTTATTTCTCTTTGCTGCGTCTTCAGTCATAGTTTCATAGTTTGCTGCTTCAGTTTTGAGGATGGGAGTTTGCATAAACTGCTAAATGTTCTGAAGAGGCTCTGATGAAGTGCAAATAACTTAAAGCAGGGTTGGTATCCCTTCCAATCCAAGGGAGTGAACACAGCCATGAATAAATGGTCTTTATAGTTCAGTTTACCAGTGAAATGCTGGTCTTTATAGTTCAGTTTACCAGTGAAATGTTGGTCTTTATAGTTCAGTTTACCAGTGAAATGCTGGTCTTTATAGATCAGTTTACCAGTGAAATGTTGGTCTTTATAGTTCAGTTTACCAGTGAAATGCTGGTCTTTATAGTTCAGTTTACCAGTGAAATGCTGGTCTTTATAGTTCAGTTTACCAGTGAAATGTTGGTCTTTATAGTTCAGTTTACCAGTGAAATGCTGGTCTTTATAGTTCAGTTTACCAGTGAAATGCTGGTCTTTATAGTTCAGTTTACCAGTGAAATGCTGGTCTTTATAGTTCAGTTTACCAATGAAATGTTGGTCTTTATAGATCAGTTTACCAGTGAAATGTTGGTCTTTATAGTTCAGTTTACCAGTGAAATGCTGGTCTTTATAGTTCAGTTTACCAGTGAAATGCTGGTCTTTATAGTTCAGTTTACCAGTGAAATGTTGGTCTTTATAGTTCAGTTTACCAGTGAAAGCTCTTAAAAGTGAAGCAGCAAACTTTGAATACTCTTCTTCTCTAAAGTTGTGGCCAGGACTGAACGGTGATCCCTCTGTCAGCAGGTTCTGTTCAGTCCGAGTGTCGGGATCGTTTCCTGTGGATCCGTGTGGCCTCAGCACAGACGCCTCGCTTCGAGGCTATAGGTCAGTTTGTCGCTCTTAGTCCAAACGCCGTGACTCTTTGGCATCTCACCATCTGTAACATCCCAACGTAGATGGACACGAAGTCCACTCCATCAGCGACCAGCTCGCCTCGCGCTGTGGTTACACCGTCGGCTCCCTCCAGACCAACGGCTTCGCCACCTTCAGGGCTTCGTACTACTCCTGCTTCACCCACAACCAGGTAGCTCCACCCGGCAGCTCCACCCAGCAGCCAGGTAGTTTCTGTGGTTCTGGCAGGTGTTCAGCTGTGCTTTTCTTCCAGGACGACGAGGTGTTCACATTCAAGTTTAACGTGATGGTCAGTGACGGCGGCGGCCGGTGGACCAGCAGGTCCATCTCCGCCGTATGTTCTGGCCTCAGCTGGACCCACAGGGAAGTAATGTGTGAGGAGGGCTACATGGAGGTGAGGCCACCCTTTCTCACCTGTCGGAACCAGTCGGCTGAACTGGTTTCAGATCTGACGCTGTGATGTCGACAGGTGAACGTGAACAGAGAGTCGTCCTGTGGAGGCCAGAGGGGAGACGGGGGGCCGGTGTGGCACGAGGCCCTCTCTCAGGTAAATCGCACCATCGCTGGCGTAACTTTTTCAGGGTTTCTCCTCAGGCCTGATTCGTCTGTGGTCCACTTATTTATCTATTTTAAAAACTGGTCATCCAGGAATCTTGGCGCATCTTCATGGTGAAACTAAAGCCTTAAAATAAGTTCTGTGCTTTCTTTACTTTTGGCCACATGTCCAGCTGAGATCTGAGTAACTTTACTAAGGCTACATTTACACTGTCAGTTAAATGTTACCCAATTCCGATTATTTATTTATTTTTTGCTCATGTGACACAGGTCGGATATGTTTTTTGACCATGTAAGTGGGACAAGGACGCATGCATTCGGCTATTTTGAGATCGGATACAGGCCTCCTTCATATGTGGAAATTTATTAGATACGAATCGTATATGTGACAATGCTACTGCCGTGTAAACAGGCAGATCGGATATTCTTACACATTGTGTTCCACACGTCATTAAATATGCAACGATTTAGTTTTTTTTTTTTTTTTTTTTTTGTCGCACGAGACGCATAAACATACAAGGAACATGTCGGAGGTCAAAACCAACGAGGCGCAGTGGACAGTTGAGGAAGTGACCTGTCTTTGGGGAGAGGAGGAGATACAAACCAAAATTAAATTGCCATGTACCGCAACACTAGCATCACACCGATGTCAACGTCGTCCATTTGCCTCAGCAGCAGAGTTTGGTAAACACTTAAGTAGGCATGCGCCATGTTTCAGGTGATAGGCAAGTGTAATCGCGTGAATCAGATATGAGTCACATTATTAAAGTACGTGTAACCACACGTTGGAAAAAAAAAAAAATCAGATTTGGGCATCAAGACTTGCAGTGTAAATGAAGCCTTAGTCTCAGTCCAGGTTGAGAGGTCAGGTCTGCAGCCTGTTGAGCACCACTGTAGAAGTTTTATCAGGGATGTAAATGACTGAAGTCTGAGGCCCAGCTTAACTGAGCCGAGTCTGGCTGGTTTGTGGTGTTCAGGCTCAGAGGAAGGCCAGAGTGGCCTGGCAGCTGATGTTCCTGCAGAGCGATGGGCAGCCATCTTCCATGTCCATCCCCGAGGCCCAGAGGTGGGGCTACAGGCTGACCGCCACCACAAAGAGGGTGGTGCTCCGCTCTCCGTACAAACAGCCTCATGCCGAGGTCACAATGGTGGGTACCCGTAAATAACAAAGGTATAAACTCTAAGAAATGAGTGTTAAACCTTCCCGTAACCTCATGTGTTGGCATGCCAACAGACTTGGACGAGTCTCTGTGAATCTGTGGACAGTTGTTGCTGTTTGAATTTAGGCTAATGCTAACAAAGTGTTTGGTAGATGGACGGCGTCCCTGTCGAGGCTGTGGGGGTGTCTCTGTTTTTCAAGCAGAAGTTGGTGGTGGTGATGATCGACTTGTCAATGGCCTGCGCAGTCAGTAAGTTCTCCCCTCTAAGATGACTAGGGATGGGAATCGAGAACCGGTTCCCAGTGTTTCAATTCCATGGAATCGTTTGGCTTTTTTTTTTTTTTTTTTTTGGCAAACGATTCCCTTATCGATTCCAGTGGGCGCGAATGACGTCAATGAGTCCAGCGCAGTAAACATGGCGCCCAAGCGGTACAAACGCTCGAAAGTTTGCTTACACATCCCTAAAAAAGACGACAACAGGGCAACTTGCAAAGTGAATATTTCACCAAAGGGAGGAAATACTACCAACATGCAATAACTATGAATGAATGTCGCGTTTTCGATCCACTAACAAACACTGCCTATCATGTTAGCAGCATTTGCCTGATTGTAAAAGCTGCTGTTAGTAACGGTTAAGGTTAAATGAATGCCTTCTCAGGCATTACATTTAGATGAAATCATGAGAGACAGAGCCTGACTGGCTCAGAGCCAGAGGCTGGTGGTACTACCCCCAGTTCACCTCTACCTCCAGCTTCTCCTTTCACCAGAGCAGGAAGAGTTCAATTACCCAGGCCAGGATAGACCAATGTGGACCTCACCGTTGTTGGGTTTGTGAGGTCATGACTCGTGTTACTTCTAAACTAAACAAAGTTGATGCTGATCGACCGCTTTGTTGTCCTTTTTCTCCAAATGAGAATCGATAAGGGAACCGACAAAGAACCGAATCGTTAAGCAGAATCGAAAATGGAATTGGAATCGTAAAAATCGCATCAATTCCCATCCCTAAAGATGACCCCTAACCCTGGAAGCGAGGTGCAGTCTGAAGCTGAGCTCAGGATGGTTTGTGCATTCTTTCAGATTCGGGCTCTTTTGACGGCAGCCGGCTGCTGTGGGACATCCCCGAGGTCCTGCCCCCTCTGGTTGGGGAGGGAACAGGCTTCGACAGTCGGAGCTTCAGCCTGGGGCTCGATGGGGTGCTGCTGGATGAACCCACCGCCACCTCCCGAGGACTCACTCTGGTTCAGCAGGAAGGGTTGGTGAAAATCAGCATCCCTTTTGGGGCAGAAGGTGGCTACAGGAAGGTACAGTTCACCCAAGCTTTAGAGGGAAGAGCTTTGACCGATAACTGTTGTATATGCTGATCAGGGTTCTAGCTAGGATGAAATAATAGCGTAGTGGTGTAGGCGAGCGAAGCGACCAAGCCCGGGGGGGATTTTTGAAATTTAAGGTAAAAATTGGCCATTCTAGGGCTACCCAAAGGGAGAAATTGTACTTTAAAAACAAAGTCTTAATGGGAGATGTTCCCATCTTTGCTTTTGGCAGTGTGTTACCTTCATAATGGACCTTGTCAGAAGACATTAAAACTGACATAACCAGGAAAAGAGATTAAACCACGAAAGAATACTGTCATTAATGATACTGCTGCAGTATTCGGATCGTTTTAATTTTTTAATTCAGTTAATAGAGGTGAAGGTTTGAAGCCCCCGGCATCAACAGAGTCTCTGCCCTCTTCTTTGCCTTCAGGTATCTGTCCCGTAGCTTCTTCCACACATTCTTACAGAACTCTCCCTCTTTCCCCAAAGTTCTGCCCATCTCTGTGCACCAGTTTTGGGAGTTTACGTGCTCCCTGTGCTGTTTCCCTGCTGTTTCGTACAGCTGCTGTACAAACGCACCTCCTCACTGAAGCTTTGAAAAAGCACAGCAGCCTTGACCGTTTTTGCTAACCTCAAATAGGGACGGGTAAAATAGGCTCCAGCTATTCTAACATGATTTCTGCCGAATCCCCTTACGTGTGCGCTTCTGCGTGTGTGAGTAACCATGGCTACGGAGCGCTCTTAGAGATTCTAGGAGCCGCGGACGCGGAGTGCCTCTGCCTGGAGCTACAGTCTCGTCTGCGGTTGTACTGACAGGCAGCGCAACCTTTCTTGGCTGCCATCGCGAAAAATGTGTCAAGTTTTTCAGAAAGGTGAAAATGGCATTGATCTGGCGTTATTGTACAAATAAATACAGAAAAAATGCCGTTAAGCTGTATTGAAAATAAGCGTTGCGGTCCAAAATTATAGCAAAGTTTGCGCTAGCTAGAACCCTGCTGATGTCCTGCTGAAACGACAGATTCATTTCTATCAGAAGGTTTGATCTGACTAGTCTTTCTTCTCCAGAGTCTGGTGGAGGCCAATATGTACCAGGAGGAGTATAAGATTCTCCTGCTGTATGAACAAGTCTTCTCTCTGGTCTACGATGACGGCAGCAGCCTCGACACGAAGTACAGAACGCTGAAAATGCTGACCACGCCACTGATCTGCCGCCCGCCCTTCAGCCTCAACTGTAAGGTTTCTGGGGCAGTAAAACCCAGAGTCTGAAAGTGTCAAACAGTTTCCACCTGGAGAAACCATCCTCTCTGCAGGCCGTCTGGAAAAACTACACATTTCTGCACATTAAGATGTATTTCAATCGTCCTGCAGGGACCATCGGTGGTGACCAGGTGTTCAGTGTCTACCTGGGAAACATCCCAGATGACGTCATCCTGGAGGAAGTCTGGATCAACGGAAAGCAGCTGCTGCTGTCGGGGAAGCCACAACAAGGCCTGGACATCAGTCCGGTTCTTCACAACAACGGCAGCCGCTCCTACGAGCTGCAGCTGCCCTTCGATCACGCTGCCGTGCGCTGGATGGTGAGGATGCCGGGCGGATGCCGGGCGGATGCCGGGCGGATGCCGGGCGGATGCCGGGCGGATGCCGGGCGGATGCCGGGCGGATGCCGGGCGGATGCCGGGCGGATCCTGCGCACCTTGTTTTCTGGTTTTTAGAAACAGCCTTTTCTTACTTAGGTTGAAACATCACATTACGGTCATTCTGCAGATGCTTTTAACCAAAGCGACTTACAATCAGTGTGTTCCACATCGGTAGGCAAAAGAACTTCAGCTCACAAGAACTCATAAGTGCATTTCCTTCCAACCAAACAGCTGAGAGCAGAACTAGTGCTAGAGTAGGTGCGGTAAGTCAGGTACCGAGACACATGGAAGACAATTTAGGAAACAAATAAGTGCGTAAGGAGCTGGGACGAAGCAGGTGATGTCCTCAGAGGGCGGATCAGGGAAGTGTTTCCTGATTCACCTTGTTTTCTGGTTTTTAGAAACGGCCTTTTCTTACTTTGGCTGGTTTTGGTTGATGCTGCGGCCTTCAGCCCACCTGAAACTGGTCGTTCAGTCCCCGTCCTACCAGCGGGGACTAAACCGAATCTTTGTATTGAAGGTTTTGTTGCCCGTCTCTCCATCAGAATGTGGGTGGAGGTCTACTACAGTACTACATGGATATGAACTTCACTTTGACCGTGATGCCCCAGAGAGAGTCCTACCACCACCACACATTCATCTCAGCACAGGTGTTCAAGGCGTGTAAGTATGGATCTATTAACTGGTCCAGACTGTGAAACCCGTTTTTAATGCTGACTTTCTGCCCCTGAAGTCCCTCCAGAGATCACGGCACAGTGTTTGGATGGAGGAATCTCCTTCAGCGTGATCAAACAGTCTCACAGTCTGTGGGAAGTGGGAATCGACCAGGAGCCTCTTACCACCCAGTTGGTGGCCCAAAGAGGATACCGCCTCCACAACGACAGCCTCAGAACCATCCTGGAAGTCCCAGTTTTCTCCGTTGGGTACACTTACGACGTAAGGCTCCACAACCTGAAGCTATCTCGATTCCTGAAACCAGGGCCTGAATTTGTTGGCGTTCCTTTAAATCTTCCATCTGAATTCATATTCACATTGAGGGGAAATGTCAGCCAATAAAACAAACCAGAATCTTTTTACTCCCAGTTAATGGAATAGAGCAGAGATGCTCATTGCGCGGCTCGCGAGCCACATGCGTCTCAAGCTTTAATTGGCAGCTCGCACTCGCATAGTAGCTTATACTGTAACAATATATATATATTTTTTTCAAATAACACACAGCGAATACTGCACAGTATTAAGGCTTAATGGTGTTTCCTAAAGGGGGCACACTGTTAAATCTGGCAACGCAGCCCGCTTAAACCACCGTCACACTTGACCGTAGTGCACGCTAACTCCTTTAGCCAGCGTGAGATGCAGGCACAATGCATGGTTTTTGACTTTTAAAAAAAAAAGGGCAAAAACCATGCTCATCCTGACTGTCTCACTATGATTACAACAAGCACGCCAGCTTCTGCTCATCCCAGTATTAAGGTAAATGTGGTCTGAACTGAAAATGTATTGGTTGTTTCTTTTTTTTGTGGGATGTTTTATGTAGAAATGCATATTTGTAAAAGGGGACTTTAGTATGTTGTGGTAAAAGTGGCTCTAACCTCGATTTTGCTGCTAATGTGGCTCTTGTGGGAAAAATAAAAAAAAAATAGTGAGTATCACTGGTGTAGAGGATCTACTCATTCCAACCGGGTGCATCTCTTATCGTCTACAGACGACGACAAATTAGTTTTAATAGTATGTTAGAGTGAACCATCTGGACTTTAAAATGACATGCAGAGTAATACTGATCCTTAGTTATGTAAATAAACATGCCATTTTAATTTTCCAGGAGATCAACTTATCAAACTTCTACGCAATATTTAAGCTGCTATTAAGAGACTCCAAAACTCTGGAAGTCCAGGCATCGGCCTCTAAACGCTGCCTCTTCCGAACGGAGGACATGATAGGTAACTGCCTCCTCCCGGCTGAAACTGGGTTAAGCATGAATTTAACCCTGCTCGTTGGTCTCGTAATGAAGTGGTTAGTATGCAAAGTGCTGACTGCACTGATCTTTGGTGCCAGCTTGTTCTCCAGATGGGATCATGACTGTGGTGGCCACCCCCGCCTTCACCTGGCCGTCAGTGCAGCCAGAGAGAACCAGTCTGCTGGACCGCACCTGCCGGCCCAAGCAGAGGGACCGAACCAGAGTCCTGTTTGAGTTCCAGCTGGACTCCTGTGGGACCCGGGCCATGGTAAGACTCATCATGGCCAACTTATAGAAATATCGCTGTTTATACTTATATACCTTAAATTCCGGACTATAAGCCGCTACGTTCCCCAGGCTTTGAGCACCGCGGCTTATAATACTGTGCGGCTAATATAGGCAAGGCCATTTTATTTATCGAGCACAATTCATACACAAGGTAATTCAAAGTGCTTTACAGCTACATAAAATCACAAGAAGGCAAAATGTAAAAAAAAATTAGGGGTGGGCGAAAAATCGATTCGTGTCCTTTTTTTTTTTTTTTTTTTTTTTTTTATAAATGGGATGATTTTAAAATCAATTTTTCTCCCCAGAATCGATTTATATTACGTCATATCCGTGCCCACTCAAAACTTCATGGATTCATTACATTAAGTTATGTTAAAACTAGCCCACATTTGAGCTGTGTGGACATTTCAATTCATTTTCTAACTGTAAACTTAAAAGAATGCTGTACATGTTAAGCACCTCTTTTTGTCTCAGTTGAAATAAATGTCATTGTTCATCGTTGACATTCATTCTCGAAGTGTATGATTCAACTTGTTTTGTTTTTTTTTTAAGGAGGAAGAAAATTGCAATTGCTGATTTATATCAAAATACTTGTAGAGTCGCAATTATCAAGAATCGTGACCAAAGCATATCGTCCCACCCCATTAAAAATAATCATTAATTAATTAAAAAGCAAAGAGTGCAGATGAAACCCTTTCAGGTGTCACATGCACAGCTAAACAGATGTTTTCAGCCTGGATTTAAACATTGTCAGAGCTGAGGCCCATTTCACATCTTCTGGAAGAATATATGCTTTTTTTTTTTTCTTTAGTTTTCATGCCGCCAAAAACATTTTGCACTGTAACATTAGACCAATACAACTAAGGAATAGTTCAGTGGTCCCATGGAATTGTATGATAAATCAAACACACTTGCACTACTAAATTATTGTAAATCAGTCATTTGTACTCACTCTCAACATGCAAAACAAACAAAGAAATGCGTATGATGCAGCTTTTAAACTGAAGGCGATCAATGACTTTTCCTGGTAGGCTACTGTCTTTTTTATTTATTTAAGTTAAAACCAGCCATGTTACAGGCACTGTGGGGGAAAAAAAAGCATTTTCAGTATGTATTTGTTTCTGTTACCATATGCATTTAACTAAGTTTAAAAATCCTCACCTGTAACATTCTGTGTGAATATCTCATATTACTACGTGGCCACCCGCGGCTTATAATCCGGTGCGGATTCTTTCTTTTTAAAATTAGAGAATATAAGCCGCACCCTCTGTAGTCCGGAATTGACTGTATGTGTGTATATATATATATATATCTTTTTCTTACATATTCATAGTTTTTTATTCTACTTTAGCCTTGTTCTGTCTATTTTTGTATTTGTTGCACTAAGAGAGCGAGGTGTAACCGGAGTCAAATTCCTCGTGTGTCCACAAACCTGCAATAAAAGCCATTCTGATTCTGAACTTAAACACTTTCCTCGCTGCCTGTGAAATGAATATTTTTAGGTTTTTGGTGAATAAATATTCAGACTCTCGAGTAGAAAACTGCATAACTCATAAACACCTGTAGAACCAGTATGGGGTGAGGGATGTGTGGCCTGAAGAGTTGACATGCTGAGCCCTTCCAACAGGTCGGGGAGTGGTACGTGGTTTATGAGAACGAGATCCTCCACGACCGACTGCTGATTGCAGACGGACCGAACTTCATATCGAGAGAATCTCAATTCAAGTAAGGAAGTAAAGACCATGGCTGTGTTTGAAACTGCATACTCATCGATCAGACAGTATGCAGAGCGTTTACCCACAATGCATTTGGCTCCTGCCCGAGCCGAAATCAGCCGGCCTGAAGCTGATTTCTCTTAAGCTCTAAACTCTGTAAACTTTAGCAACATTTGAAACATTTTCAGGTGAGAAAGTAGTCGTTTAGATCCCCAACGTGTTGAAAACCTGACAAAATACCGGCTGTTTACTATTTTGTTCCCACGAATTCGGCGCTACTAAAGCTAGCCGCAGTGAGCTAACGCACTTCCTGTTATTTTCCCAAAATAAAATACCCGTTGCCTTTTATCATAGGGAAAGCCATTACCATACAATTGGTGCTTTTGTTTTGAAAACAGGAAGTGAACCTACCCTCGTTGTAGCTAGCTTGAAACTGCCGTTTTGACAGGAAATGACGATCGGCGACGTTACGTTGCATCTTGGGTAGTTTGAGTACGAGTAGTAACCTCATGATGCATACCCAACATTTAGGAGAATCTAGTCTGCATCCGGGGACTTAAAAAAGTTAAAGTTAGTATGAGTAGTAGGAGTAGTATGCGGTTTGGAACACAGCCCATGACCGTGTGGATAAATGCCTTCGGACACTAATGGACTGCCTCGCCAACAGGGTGACGGTGAGGTGCTTCTACCCCCTCAGTGCGGTCAACAGACTATCTGTGGACAGGAGATTCACTTCAGCAGCTCCTGGATTTGGCTCCCTCAAGGTTTTTGAGAGCCACAAAGGTTAGTTTTCAACAATTTGTGCGACTTGTTTCAATCCCATGAGTTTAATCCTTTTTCTCCGACAGATGCGGTGAACAAACCCTGTTCCCACCAGGGCTTTGAGAATCCCCCGGCTAACAGAGTCCACCCAGTCGCTGGGGGAACCCTGCCTCTTCCCAAGCCTCAACCGAAACCCGGCCACTTGATCACGGCACCAGGAAGAAATAAAAACTTGCTGTCCACCCCAAACCCTCCATCTTCTGAAACTCAAGCCTACCACGTCCCTCAGTAGGTTTGATTTCCTCCTGGTGTTGTAGATGGAAGACTTACAGCTGGTAGCTGGTCTAAACTCAGCTCTGAAACATCTATTTAGCTGTGCATATGACACCTGAAAGTGTTATCTGCACTCTTCACTTTTAAATGAATTAATGATTATTGTTAATGTTTTTTTATTTTTATTTCTTTTTAATGATTTTATTGCCTTCTTGTGATTTTCTGTAGCTGTGAAGCACTTTGAATTGCCTTGTGTATGACTTGTGCTCTATAAATAAAGTTGCCTTGCCTCTAACTCTGCAGCTCTTTCCAGGTTACCACACAGAAGAACTCAGTGGATCCGTCTCGACAAACTGACCCAGAGCTCTTTGGGAAAGGGCAGTGGAATATCGGGACAACACAAAGAGTACCCAACTGTCGAGGCCCTCGGGAGGATTCCTGATGTTCCAGTTGGGGAAAAGTTGGAAAGCTTGACGCGTACGTCAGAGATTCTGAACGGCGTGGGTCAGAAGGAAACGGTGAAGCAGAATCCTGATCTACAGACTCCTCCACTCGACTCGTTTCTTAGCATTCCTGACTTGAGCCAGCCCCATGAGACGAAGCCGGCTTGGAGCCTTTACGGATCTTCAGCTGGTGGGATGGAAAGGCCGGTCTACCAGCCTAAAAGTTGGCCTGAGCCACCGAAAACCCCTGAGCTGCACCCATACCTAGAACCACATGCAGGAAATGAACTGCTCCTGTCTGGTAATTATAAAACGCACGTTCCTGGCGACTCAAAGCACTCCATCCCCGACTCGTTGGAACTGCTGCAGCGGTCTATGAGCAAAGAACCGACCACGGCGACCGGCAGAGACGCCGAGAACCCGGAGATCACGGCGGCTGAAAAAAGGAACGCTCGCTTCAGCGTCCAGAACATCAGAGTCAAACCTCCCAGCAGGTTTGTGTCTGCCGGACCACATCTGAACCAGAAACCGGTCGTCCAACAAGCGAATCCCTCCCAGCACGCCGCCGGGCCGCCGGCTGCCAGCGGGGACCGGAACCACGGGACCTCCAGACAGCCTCCTGAGCCCAGAAGCTCCACCCCGAGAGGGAAGAATGTTCCTCAGATACAAGAACGAGGTCTTTATGGGGGCCACCACCACCCGGACCGGTCTGCCATGACGAATCTCACCAATCTGTCCCCCGACCAGCCGGGCCGGCACCAGAAGCCATTACAGGAGACCGAACCCAAAGGACGGGAAACCATCCCATTTCGGAGAGATGTCCTTCAAACCGCAGGTAGGAACTAGGGGTGGGACGATATGCTTTGGTCACGATTCGTATCACTATTCTTGATAATTGCAATTTCTACAAGTATTGCGATTTTCTTCCTCCTTAAAAAACAAACAAGTTGAATCGTACACTTCTAGAATGAATGTCGTTCCCATAAACAATGCACATCAGTCAGTCCAGCAGCTGACATTTATTTCAGACTAAGAGAGGTGCTTAACATGTACAGCATTTTTTAAAGTTTAGTTACAAAATGAATTGAAATGTCCCCACAGCACAAATGTGGGCTAGTTTTAACATAACTTAATGTAATGAGTTGATGAAGTTTTTCTGGACACGGATATGACGTAATATAATCGATTCTGGGGAGAAAAATCGATTTTTAAAATCATCCCATTAAAAAAAATCGCGATATGTACATGAATCGTTGTTTTGTTTTTGTTTTTTTTCGCCCACCCCTAATAGGAACTGATCAACCCAAAGACATCTGCCCGTTTGTTCCATACAACCGGTAAATGAAATGAAATATTTAGGATTGGTTCTTGACCCACAACTAAAATTTGATGCACACATAAAGAACATATCCAAAACAAATCAATGAAATATAAATTGCTTCAGACTTATTAGGCTCTTCATTCCAAACCAGGCGGCCCTACATGCATGGGAGGATATTTTCTCACATCTCCTGCTGCATGGGTTCACTTTACAATCAAGCACTCAAAGTTATGGACAGAAAACCAATCTGCTATCACCAACAAATCCTCTACAAACATAATTTGTTGAGCTTTGACAGTTTTAGCAATTTGTGTTTTCTAAAATAATATATATATATTTTTTTTTTTTTTAAATGCTTAATTCACAATTTGGCTCCAGAACCACTCGGAATTTATAAAGAGACCAAACGGCAGCAGCTCCAACCCACAACTGTACAGAAGTGCAGAACATGGTTTGGACAGTCGGTCTTTTCTTACAAAAGCTGTAAACTCTGGAACTCACTGCCCACAGATATTAAGTCCATCAGTGAGTTTAAATTGTTCACCTTTAAACTTAAATTTTGGCTCAAACCAAAACTGTGAGAGTGAATGAAAGTTTGAACTGCACTGTTGTATTTATAGATGAATGTTCTTATGTAAATTAATGTCTATTTTAGGTCTTGTGTCAGCATAGAAAAGCCTCACCAGGGACAGGAGGTGTTAATTAGCACTTGTTGCTATACTCTGTATGCATCACATCAGCTACAAGCTTTCAAATGAGGGTTGTCAAATAAAAAAAAATTGGTGTGACATCATTTATGCTGATGACCTGGTTATTATGTCCCCATATAGTGCTGGGCTACAGCAATTGCTTAATGTGTGCTCCAGATTTGGACTTTTATTTGACATCAAGTTCAATCATAAAAAAAGTGTAATTGTTATTGTAAGAACTAAGGAGGACCAAAAACAAAACTTTCCCTTGTTTTCTTTATCAAACGGCTCCCTGGATGTAGTGAGTAAAGTGCGGTATCTGGGTCACATCACTGATGACCTGTGTGATGATGAAGATATCCAGCGTCAGTGTCGTAAATTGTATGCACAAGCTAATATGTTGGCACGCAGGTCCCATATGTGCACAGATGAAGTTAAGGTCAATCTCTTCAGAGCCTACTGCACTCCTTTTTATACAGCAAACCCATGGTGTAAATACATGCAGGTAAGCTGAAGAAGCTGCAGGTGGCATATAATGATGCCTTTAGGATTTTTCTGAAGCTACCAAGATGGACAAGTGCTAGCACTTTATTTGTAAATTTTAACGTCCCCACTTTTCATGCTCTGCTGAGGAACTTCATGTATGCATTTATGGGTAGACTTGTTGGGTCCAGCAATGCCATTTTATCTTTACTCTGTGATACCAGGCAGAGTGATACGTGATACTTCTCTGAAATGTGGAAGCACTGGTATAGATGTTTGGATGTGTTTGTGTCCTAATTACCTGGTGTTTGTGTTGTACTGTCTGTTTTATGTGTTTTTTATGGAACATTGAGTCCGCAATAAAAGTTTTCATTCATCTCTTATCAGGAACGTCTCGCCTCAGAGTCGGACCGGCCCATCTCTCAGGAAGACTCCAGAACCAGTCCACACTCCTGCAGAACCCCGACTCCGTGACCTTCCAGAACTTCGTGCCACACGTCAAATTTGGCATCTCAAAAGTCAAGGTCCAAAACCTCATGCCGGGAAGATCCGTGTCCACTGATCCCCAAACGGACCCTGATGGTTCTGATTTCAACCCGAGGATCCAAAGCGGGTTGGACTGCGGTGGCGACTCGAGTCGGTACGGAGCCAGCGTTCACCAGGGCATCATCAGAGGTACCGACACTCACACAGGTGTGAACTCCAGAACCGGGTTCATGGGCCCGGTTTCAGGGAGTCTGAACTAGGGATGGGAATCGAAAACCGGTTCTTGTTGAGAACCGGTTCCCAGTGTTTCAATTCCTTGGAATCGTTTGGCCAAACGATTCCCTTATCGCTTCCAGTGGGCGCGAATGACGTCACCACGCAGCGTTGCGTGGCGAGTCCAGCGCAGCCAACAGTAAACATGGCGCCCAAGCGGTACAAACGCTCGAAAGTTTGGTTACACATCCCTAAAAGAGACGATAACAGGGCAACTTGCAAAGTGAATATTTCACCAAAGGGAGGAAATACTACCAACATGCAATAACTATGAATGAATGTCGCGTTTTCGCTCCGGACTAACGTTGGTGAATCTGAACCCAGCAACGTTAGCATGTCCTCGGCTAACACTGCAGGTAACTAACTAACAAACACTGCCTATCATGTTAGCACCATTTGCCTCATTGTAAAAGCTGCTGTTAGTAACGTTAGCAACGTTAGCATGTCCTCGGCTAACACTGCAGGTAACTAACAAACACTGCCTATCATGTTAGCACCATTTGCCTGATTGTAAAAGCTGCTGTTAGTAACGGTTAAGGTTAAATGAATGCCTTCTCAGGCATTACATTTAGATGAAATCATGAGAGACAGAGCCTGACTGGCTCAGAGCCAGAGGCTGGTGGTACTACCCCCAGTTCACCTCTACCTCCAGCTTCTCCTTTCACCAGAGCAGGAAGAGTTAAATTACCCAGGCCAGGATAGACCAATGTGGACCTCAGCGTTGTTGGGTTTGTGAGGTCATGACTCGTGTTACTTCTAAACTAAACAAAGTTGATGCTGATCGACCGGTTTGTTGTCCTTTTTCTCCAAATGAGAATCCATAAGGGAACCGACAAAGAACCGAATCGTTAAGCAGAATCGAAAATGGAATCGTAAAAATCTTATCAATTCCCATCCCTAGTGTCAGATGCACAGAACAACAGAGTCGGACTGGGCACTGAAATCCTTAGGACAGGACACCGTACAGCAGCTACCATAACATGCCGTAAGTACTCTACCAAAAATATTTACAAGACAGTAGCAATGGATAGAGAATGTGGATACTACAATATACATTTTAACGCTAATTACAAGAGCTGTACTGAACATATAATACACATAATAGCCTATGCTAATCTAAAGGCTGATTCTTACTCGGCGCAACCTCGCTTTGACCCATTCTTACTAGCTGGTCGCAAACGGTCACGTGACCCAAAATTCCGCCACGCCCCCCGTCGCAAGCTAGAAAATCCTCGCGCGTCGCAAGGGCGCGCACACAACTTTTTTCTGACTTCGCGCGAGCTCAACCGGAAACAGCTGACCAAGAAAAAGGAAACATGAACACTGCAGAGACCGCGGTGACCGAGAGGGTGCGCCTCTACAAACATCTGTACGACACGTCTATGAAGTTACACTGGGACAACGCTTGACAAAGTTCGTCTTGTTGCAAAGGACGTACATTCCACCTTCTCTTCTGTTTTTGCCGCAGCCGCTTAGCTCTGAGATACATATACAGTTCTACACCCAGAGTAAATTCATTCCGCATCAGATGTGCCAGCCTCTGCTGACGTGACACCACAGGTGGCATTGTGTATGCTTTCTTCGTATGCTTTTCAGCTTGTTTCCTCAACAGTGACGCTCGCTGGTCTGGAGAGAACTGCAAATGTGACGCATACTCGGCGCAAACTGCGCTTATGAGCTGAAGGAACTGAAGGGGCTGGCGCTTTCGATGACGTCATTAATGGTTCTCCAGCCAGAACAGTTGCGCCGAGTAAGAATCAGGCTTAAGACCTATACTAACCTATAACATAAGGAAAAATAAAAAATAGAATGTTGTGCCACATTGTTCTGAAACAGCTGGGTCCATTCACTGGTTCTGGTTCTGATCTCCCAGACTGAGACAGTTAAATGTTGTCTGACTCATTTCAAAGAGCTGCTGTCAGACTGAATAACAGGAAATCATTCGGTGTTCCACACCTGGTTCTGATCTGCCAACGGACCCGTTCTCCCGCTGATATCTGATCTAACATGGATCAGAACATTTCTCTCTGATGGTGGGTGACCCATAAGGAGGAAATCAGTCGGCGCTAAATGTTCTGATCGGGTCCAAAGTCTGAAAGCTTTGCTGGAAACATCGGGCTGGATCTTAACTTGGTGAACTCTTCTGTGGACCTGAGTTTTAATTAGGGGTGGGACGACATGCTCTGGTCACGATTCTAAGGTGCCGATTCGATTTGTGATAATTGCGATTCGATAAAATAAAAAACAAACGAGTTGAATCATACAGTTCTAGAATGAATGTTGTTCCCATAAACAACGCACATCGGTCTGTGTCAGCTGAAATAAATGTCAGCTGCTGGACTGAGACAAAAAGACTTTTTTTTTTTTTTTTTTTTTTTTTTTTAAATTAATTGAAATGTCCACACAGCTCAAATGTGGGCTAGTTTTAACTTAATGTAATGAATTGATGTTTTTCTGGACACAGATATGATGTAATATAATCGATTCAGGGGAGAAATCTATTTTTTTTTTTTTTTTTTTTAATTCTGTTTTAATGACTGTTTTTGTCCTCGCAGGTAAAGGATCAGCTGATTAACACCTGTCGTCTGCAGATTGAGTCAATAAAGTTTCTCACATTCAACAGTCGTGTGTTTCTATTTCCTGCCTGAACGGAAACGTTTTTAAGTTTCATCATTAACCTGCAGAACGTTAACCCGAGGTAAACCGCCCGGGTTCTGTGGGTTACATGATCCGTGCCAGGGTCCATTCAGGGAAGACCTGGCCCGACCTGTTGGTTCTGGTTCTGCCAGACTCACCGTCGGCGGACACGAACTGACCCACCGCTGACGACACGCCGCCACTTCCCTCCACAAACTGGACCTCGGAGACGATGATGTTGTCCTCGAGCACCGAGCCGCAGCCGGTGCACACGGCGCTGCCGCGGGCCTGGTCCACGTCGATGTCGGCCCCCCCGCAGGTCCTGCACAGCCGGGAGCTCATGGTGGGGGTCAAAGGTCAGCGCACCTGAGGGAGGGGGACGCAGAGTCAGTAAAGAGCAGAGCCTTCAGTTATCAGGCCCCTCTCTGTGGAACCAGCTTCCAGTTTGGGAGGCAGAGCCTTCAGTTATCAGGCCCCTCTCTGCTTGTTGTCCCCTCTTTCCTGTCCTCTCAGCCCCAGCTGGTCCAGGTAGATGGTTCCTGGTTTCTGGTTCTGATGGCTACGGATCTCGTGGAGAGGAGGACACGGAAGAAGCTGTTAGCTATCATGGACAACAAACAGCCCCCTCTCACAGCGGAGCACCTTCTCACACAGACTGCTTCAGCTCCGCTGTCCAAGGGACGGATACAGGAAATCTTTCCTGCCACATGCCATCACTCTGTATAATAACAGTTAATCATTGTTCTGCACTAATGGTCATCTCTCTCGCACAACTGCATTGTTGCACTTTTTGCTGTACATATATTTTTATTTTTACTTGTCTGTATGCTGCAACTGCGAAGTAATTTCCCAGCTTGGATGAATAAAGTACTTCCATTCTAAAACTGAATTGAATCGGTTGTTTACGTTTGGTTCTGGTCCATCCTGCTGGAGGAACCGGTTCCAGTGAAACCCACCAGTGTGCAGCCTGAACAGAAAACGGACATGGGACTAAACAGAAAGCTCCACCTTCCTGTTGTAAACTGATCAATCAGCATCCTTCATAAGCAGATAACACCCATACCTCACCTGCTCTGGGCCTCTTTCTAAAACTTCCACACAGAGGATCGGTGCGGGATTCGAACCCGTGACCCAAAGCTCTCCAGCCGAACTCAGATTCCGCTCAGCCAATACAAATGTTGTTGCTCTGGGGACTTTCACAGGTCTAACGGCACAGATCAACGGGTCAACTCACCGAGTTAGAACCACGATCAGAACCAGTCGGTAGAAATGAGTCCGGTCCGGCTGTTAGAACCTCCGTGGGGCTGTTAGAAACTCCGTCCGAGTTCTGGGCTTCATGTTCGGGTCAGAATCCGGTTCTTCCTCCGTCAGACAAACTGAAACCTCCGCGGTTCCCAGCTGATGGTTAAATATTATTGATTAGTCAGGTTCCTGATCTATTTTTGTTTTTCTTTTGTCTTGGCGCGCAGTTGTGACGTAGATGCTGCGCACGCAGCTCATAGAGAGCGGGACCAACTAAAGCGGGATTAATCATTCAATCAACGGAAACAACGAGACGTTAAATTTACCCACAATTCAGTGTTCTCTGTCCGTAACTCCGTCTGCTGGATCCAGTGGGACGAACCGAGCCCTGTTTTTAGCGATATATCACACCCTCCCCCCCCCTCCGACCCCAAGAATGGTTCCGACCGGCGGCTGGTGATGACGTCAGGAGTTCAAGCGGGAGCTTGAAGCTGCTCAGCTGTCACCGAGCAGAACCGGGACCGGCAGGGAGATGATGTGGGACCAGCTGGGGCTCAAAACGGCCATCACTGCCGCGGTGAAGAGAGGTAACAGCCCCACATCCACTCAGACCCACTCAGACCCACTCAGATCTCACTCAGATCAGCTCAGATCAGCTCAGATCCACTCAGATCTACTCAGACCCACTCAGATCCACTCAGATCTCACTCAGATCAGCTCAGATCCACTCAGATCCACTCAGATCTCACTCAGATCTACTCAGACCCACTCAGATCTCACTCAGATCTACTCAGATCTCACTCAGATCCACTCAGATCCACTCAGACCCACTCAGATCTCACTCAGATCAGCTCAGATCCACTCAGATCAGCTCAGATCAGCTCAGATCCACTCAGAACCCACTCAGATCTCACTCAGATCCACTCAGACCAACTCAGATCTCACTCAGATCCACTCAGACCCACTCAGATCTCACTCAGATCCACTCAGATCCACTCAGATCTCACTCAGATCCACTCAGATCCACTCAGACCAACTCAGATCTACTCAGAACCCACTCAGATCCACTCAGACCAACTCAGATCTCACTCAGACCTACTCAGACCCACTCAGATCAGCTCAGATCCACTCAGATCCACTCAGATCAGCTCAGATCCACTCAGATCCACTCAGATCAGCTCAGATCTCACTCAGATCCACTCAGATCTCACTCAGATCTCACTCAGACCCACTCAGATCAGCTCAGATCAGCTCAGATCTCACTCAGATCCACTCAGACCAACTCAGATCTCACTCAGATCCACTCAGACCCACTCAGACTCACTCAGATCCACTCAGATCCACTCAGACCCACTCAGACCCACTCAGATCCACTCAGATCTCACTCAGATCCACTCAGATCTCACTCAGATCCACTCAGATCTCACTCAGACCCACTCAGATCCACTCAGATCCACTCAGACCCACTCAAATCCGCTCAGATCCACTCAGACCCACTCAGATCTCACTCAGATCCACTCAGATCTCACTCAGATCCACTCAGATCCACTCAGAACCCACTCAGATCTCACTCAGATCCACTCAGATCTCACTCAGACCCACTCAGATCTCACTCAAATCCACTCAGATCTCACTCAGACCCACTCAGATCCCACTCAGATCCGCTCAGATCCACTCAGACCCACTCAGATCTCACTCAGACCCACTCAGACCCACTCAGATCCACTCAGACACACTCAGATCCACTCAGACCCACTCAGATCCACTCAGATCTCACTCAGATCAACTCAGACCCACTCAGATCTCACTCAGACCCACTCAGACCCACTCAGATCCACTCAGACACACTCAGATCCACTCAGACCCACTCAGACCCACTCAGATCTCACTCAGATCCACTCAGATCCACTCAGATCTCACTCAGATCCACTCAGATCCAACTCAGATCCACTCAGATCTCACTCAGACCCACTCAGATCTCACTCAGATCCACTCAGATCCGCTCAGATCCACTCAGATCCACTCAGATCTCACTCAGACCCACTCAGATCTCACTCAGATCCGCTCAGATCCGCTCAGATCCACTCAGATCCACTCAGATCCAACTCAGATCCACTCAGATCTCACTCAGACCCACTCAGATCTCACTCAGATCCACTCAGATCCGCTCAGATCCACTCAGATCCACTCAGATCTCACTCAGACCCACTCAGATCTCACTCAGATCCACTCAGATCCACTCAGATCCGCTCAGATCCACTCAGATCCACTCAGATCTCACTCAGATCCACTCAGATCCAACTCAGATCCACTCAGATCTCACTCAGACCCGCTCAGATCCACTCAGATCCACTCAGATCTCACTCAGATCCACTCAGATCTCACTCAGACCCGCTCAGATCTCACTCAGACCCACTCAGATCCGCTCAGATCCAACTCAGATCCACTCAGATCTCACTCAGACCCACTCAGATCTCACTCAGATCCACTCAGATCCACTCAGATCCGCTCAGATCCACTCAGATCCACTCAGACCACTCAGATCTCACTCAGACCCACTCAGATCTCACTCAAATCCACTCAGATCCACTCAGACCCACTCAGATCAGCTCAGATCAGCTCAGATCCACTCAGATCCACTCAGATCCACTCAGATCCACTCAGACCCACTCCCTGTGTTTCATTAATCAAGCTTTATTAAAACACATCTCAGCTTTTTGTTTGTCTGGGGGCAGCTGCCAGGGGTGGAGCAGTGATTTTAAATGTGGGGGTGTTACAGGGGGGGCACATGACCGCCACATCAAGCCCAGAGACACCACGCTGAAGTTGGCATCTGATTCGCAAATTAAATGGATGGGCATAAAGGGCCATTTCACTGCATTTTGATCGCCCTAAACTAGGTCCTGTATGGAAACTACAATAGTTAGACAGCTCAAATCTGGATAGAATTATTCTAAAGAGGGTACAGGGTCTTTAAAACACATTTTATGATTTGTTAAAACTTTATTTGGTCATTGAAAATTCAAAAAGGGGAAATCATCTTGCTGTAAAAGTGGGGGTGTCAAAACACCCCCATCCCCCACGGGTGCGACGCCCCTGGCAGCTGCTGAACGTGCAGCGGAGTTCCGCTGAGTCACGCCGGTGTTTGGATGTAATGTTTCCTCCAGCAGCTCAGCTGAAGTCGCTCCGGGAGGTTCTGTGTGTTTCTGCTCCGGCCCTGCAGAGGATCACCGGTCTGTCCGGGTCCGACGTCCAGGAGCTGATCGCCGCCGCCGCCGCCGCCGCCTGCAGGAGGCGTCCTCCAATCACAGGTCAGGAAACGTCCTCCAATCACAGGTCAGGAGACATCCTCCAATCACAGGTCAGGAGACATCCTCCAATCACAGGTCAGGAAACGTCCTCCAATCACAGGTCAGGAGACATCCTCCAATCACAGGTCAGGAGACATCCTCCAATCACAGGTCAGGAGACATCCTCCAATCACAGGTCAGGAAACGTCCTCCAATGACAGGTCAGGAAACGTCCTCCAATCACAGGTCAGGAGACATCCTCCAATCACAGGTCAGGAAACGTCCTCCAATCACAGGTCAGGAGACATCCTCCAATCACAGGTCAGGAGACGTCCTCCAATCACAGGTCAGGAGACGTCCTCCAATCACAGGTCAGGAGACGTCCTCCAATCACAGGTCAGGAAACGTCCTCCAATCACAGGTCAGGAAACGTCCTCCAATCACAGGTCAGGAAACGTCCTCCAATCACAGGTCAGGAGACGTCCTCCAATCACAGGTTAGGAGACATCCTCCAATCACAGGTCAGGAAACGTCCTCCAATGACAGGTCAGGAAACGTCCTCCAATGACAGGTCAGGAGACGTCCTCCAATCACAGGTCAGGAAACGTCCTCCAATCACAGGTCAGGAGACATCCTCCAATCACAGGTCAGGAGACATCCTCCAATCACATGTCAGGAGACATCCTCCAATCACAGGTCAGGAGACGTCCTCCAATCACAGGTCAGGAAACGTCCTCCAATCACAGGTTAGGAGACATCCTCCAATCACATGTCAGGAAACGTCCTCCAATCACAGGTCAGGAGACGTCCTCCAATCACAGGTTAGGAGACATCCTCCAATCACATGTCAGGAGACATCCTCCAATCACAGGTCAGGAGACGTCCTCCAATCACAGGTCAGGAAACGTCCTCCAATCACAGGTCAGGAAACGTCCTCCAATCACATGTCCGGAAACGTCCTCCAATCACAGGTCAGGAGACGTCCTCCAATCACAGGTTAGGAGACATCCTCCAATCACATGTCAGGAGACATCCTCCAATCACAGGTCAGGAAACGTCCTCCAATCACATGTCCGGAAACGTCCTCCAATCACAGGTCAGGAAACGTCCTCCAATCACATGTCCGGAAACGTCCTCCAATCACATGTCCGGAAACGTCCTCCAATCACAGGTCAGGAGACATCCTCCAATCACAGGTCAGGAAACGTCCTCCAATCACATGTCCGGAAACGTCCTCCAATCACAGGTCAGGAAACGTCCTCCAATCACATGTCCGGAAACGTCCTCCAATCACAGGTCAGGAGACGTCCTCCAATCACAGGTCAGGAAACGTCCTCCAATCACATGTCCGGAAACGTCCTCCAATCACAGGTCAGGAAACGTCCTCCAATCACAGGTCAGGAAACGTCCTCCAATCACATGTCCGGAAACGTCCTCCAATCACAGGTCAGGAAACGTCCTCCAATCACAGGTCAGGAGACATCCTCCAATCACATGTCAGGAGACATCCTCCAATCACAGGTCAGGAGACGTCCTCCAATCACAGGTCAGGAAACGTCCTCCAATCACAGGTCAGGAAACGTCCTCCAATCACATGTCCGGAAACGTCCTCCAATCACAGGTCAGGAAACGTCCTCCAATCACATGTCCGGAAACGTCCTCCAATCACAGGTCAGGAAACGTCCTCCAATCACAGGTCAGGAGACATCCTCCAATCACATGTCAGGAGACATCCTCCAATCACAGGTCAGGAGACGTCCTCCAATCACAGGTCAGGAAACGTCCTCCAATCACAGGTCAGGAAACGTCCTCCAATCACATGTCCGGAAACGTCCTCCAATCACAGGTCAGGAGACGTCCTCCAATCACAGGTCAGGAAACGTCCTCCAATCACAGGTCAGGAGACATCCTCCAATCACAGGTCAGGAGACGTCCTCCAATCCAGAGGCGCACCTTGTCAACAGGCAAGGCAGGCAACTGCTTGGAGCCCCGAGCCACTAGGGGGCCCCCGAGAGCTAATCAAAGATTGTCTAGTAACTTTATAAACTGTCTCAAACAGTGGCGAACGTTTGTGGTGAACATGTTTTCTTTGAACAGTTAAATTTAAATGATTTAGTCAAAGATTGTCTAGTTAACATGCCATTCTATAATTCCATAATTGCATTGTTGACTTCGTCAAACTTACGTCAAGTTCCATCCATCCATCCATCCATCATCGGGTCGCGGGGGCAGCAGCTTGAGCAGAGAAACCCAGATTCCTGTCCCCGGCCACCCGGCGAATATCAAGTGCCAACGTAGACCACGTAGTCTTTTTCAGTTATTTATTTATCCTTTACATGTATATTTTAAAAATAACAATGTTTTTCATGTTTGGAATAAAAAGAGGTTTTATTTCATACATTTTTCGTTGGTGTCAGATGTTTTGGTTCTGACCCGGTTTGTGCTGGTTCTGACCCCGTTTGTGTTGGTTCTGACCCGGTTTGTGCTGTTCTGACCCGGTTTCTGCTGGTACTGACCCGGTTTCTGCTGTTCTGACCCGGTTTGTGCTGGTTCTGACCCGGTTTGTGCTGTTCTGACCCGGTTTGTGCTGTTCTGACCCGGTTTGTGCTGTTCTGACCCGGTTTCTGCTGGTACTGACCCGGTTTGTGCTGTTCTGACCCGGTTTGTGCTGGTTCTGACCCGGTTTGTGCTGTTCTGACCCGGTTTGTGCTGGTTCTGACCCGGTTTGTGCTGGTTCTGACCCGGTTTGTGCTGTTCTGACCCGGTTTGTGCTGGTTCTGACCCGGTTTGTGTTGGTTCTGACCCGGTTTGTGCTGGTACTGACCCGGTTTCTGCTGGTACTGACCCGGTTTGTGCTGTTCTGACCCGGTTTCTGCTGGTACTGACCCGGTTTGTGCTGGTACTGACCCGGTTTGTGCTGGTTCTGACCCGGTTTCTGCTGGTACTGACCCGGTTTGTGCTGGTACTGACCCCGTTTGTGCTGGTTCTGACCCGGTTTGTGCTGGTTCTGACCCGGTTTGTGTTGGTTCTGACCCGGTTTGTGCTGTTCTGACCCGGTTTGTGCTGGTTCTGACCCGGTTTGTGCTGTTCTGACCCGGTTTGTGCTGGTTCTGACCCGGTTTGTGTTGGTTCTGACCCGGTTTGTGCTGTTCTGACCCGGTTTGTGCTGGTACTGACCCGGTTTCTGCTGGTACTGACCCGGTTTGTGCTGTTCTGACCCGGTTTCTGCTGTACTGACCCGGTTTCTGCTGGTACTGACCCGGTTTGTGCTGTTCTGACCCGGTTTCTGCTGGTACTGACCCGGTTTGTGCTGTTCTGACCCGGTTTCTGCTGGTTCTGACCCGGTTTGTGCTGTTCTGACCCGGTTTGTGCTGTTCTGACCCGGTTTCTGCTGGTACTGACCCGGTTTGTGCTGTTCTGACCCGGTTTCTGCTGGTACTGACCCGGTTTCTGCTGGTACTGACCCGGTTTGTGCTGGTACTGACCCGGTTTCTGCTGGTTCTGACCCGGTTTGTGCTGGTACTGACCCGGTTTGTGCTGGTTCTGACCCGGTTTCTGCTGGTACTGACCCGGTTTGTGCTGTTCTGACCCGGTTTCTGCTGGTACTGACCCGGTTTCTGCTGGTACTGACCCGGTTTGTGCCCTCAGCCCTGCAGCTGCAGCAGAGCCAGGGTGGTGACGGTTCCAGACTGAGCACCGGGTGTCCGGTTCTGGACCGGCTGCTGAGGGGCGGGCTGCCTGTGGGGGGCGTCACCGAGCTGGCTGGGGAGAGCGGAGCGGGAAAGACCCAACTGGGCCTCCAGTTCTGCCTGTCTGTGCAGTTCCCCCCCGAGCACGGAGGCCTGGGATCAGGTCAGTGAAGGGTTAGGGTGATGGGGGGTAACGGGGCAACTCTTCCAGGGGCGCTGTATATCTGCTCATGTAATGGGGGTAATGGGGCAACTCTTCCAGGGGCGCTGTATATCTGCTCATGTGATGGGGGGTATTGGGGTAACTCTTTTAGGGGCGCTGTATATCTGCTCATGTGATGGGGGGTATTGGGGTAACTCTTTTAGGGGCGCTGTATATCTGCTCATGTAATGGGGGTAACGGGGTAACTCTTTTAGGGGCGCTGTATATCTGCTCATGTGATGGGGGGTAACGGGGTAACTCTTTTAGGGGCGCTGTATATCTGCTCATGTGATGGGGGGTAACGGGGTAACTCTTCCAGGGGCGCTGTATATCTGCTCATGTGATGGGGGGTATTGGGGTAACTCTTCCAGGGGCGCTGTATATCTGCTCATGTGATGGGGGGGTAACGGGGTAACTCTTCCAGGGGCGCTGTATATCTGCTCATGTGATGGGGGGTATTGGGGTAACTCTTTTAGGGGCGCTGTATATCTGCTCATGTGATGGGGGGGTATTGGGGTAACTCTTTTAGGGGCGCTGTATATCTGCTCATGTGATGGGGGGTAACGGGGTAACTCTTCCAGGGGCGCTGTATATCTGCTCATGTGATGGGGGGGTATTGGGGTAACTCTTTTAGGGGCGCTGTATATCTGCTCATGTGATGGGGGGTAACGGGGTAACTCTTTTAGGGGCGCTGTATATCTGCTCATGTGATGGGGGGTAACGGGGTAACTCTTTTAGGGGCGCTGTATATCTGCTCATGTGATGGGGGGTAACGGGGTAACTCTTCCAGGGGCGCTGTATATCTGCTCATGTGATGGGGGGTAACGGGGTAACTCTTCCAGGGGCGCTGTATATCTGCTCATGTGATGGGGGGTAACGGGGTAACTCTTCCAGGGGCGCTGTATATCTGCTCATGTGATGGGGGGTATTGGGGTAACTCTTTTAGGGGCGCTGTATATCTGCTCATGTGATGGGGGGGTATTGGGGCAACTCTTCCAGGGGCGCTGTATATCTGCTCATGTGATGGGGGGGTATTGGGGTAACTCTTCCAGGGGCGCTGTATATCTGCTCATGTGATGGGGGGTATTGGGGTAACTCTTTTAGGGGCGCTGTATATCTGCTCATGTGATGGGGGGTAACGGGGTAACTCTTTTAGGGGCGCTGTATATCTGCTCATGTGATGG
The DNA here is from genome assembly GCF_027942865.1 of Odontesthes bonariensis. Taxonomy (NCBI): domain Eukaryota; kingdom Metazoa; phylum Chordata; class Actinopteri; order Atheriniformes; family Atherinopsidae; genus Odontesthes; species Odontesthes bonariensis. Next base: position 268,317 of record NC_134529.1, on the reverse strand, counting down.
GGGGTATTGGGGTAACACTTTTAGGGGCGCTGTATATCTGCTCATGTGATGGGGGGTATTGGGGTAACTCTTTTAGGGGCGCTGTATATCTGCTCATGTGATGGGGGGGTATTGGGGTAACACTTTTAGGGGCACTGTATATCTGCTCATGTGATGGGGGGTTATTGGGGTAACTCTTTTAGGGGCGCTGTATATCTGCTCATGTGACGGGGGGTATTGGGGTAACTCTTTTAGGGGCGCTGTATATCTGCTCATGTGATGGGGGGGTATTGGGGTAACTCTTCCAGGGGCGCTGTATATCTGCTCATGTGATGGGGGGGTATTGGGGTAACTCTTCCAGGGGCGCTGTATATCTGCTCATCTGATGGGGGTATTGGGGTAACTCTTTTAGGGGCGCTGTATATCTGCTCATGTGATGGGGGGTATTGGGGTAACTCTTCCAGGGGCGCTGTATATCTGCTCATGTGATGGGGGGGTAACGGGGTAACTCTTTTAGGGGCGCTGTATATCTGCTCATGTGATGGGGGGGTAACGGGGTAACTCTTCCAGGGGCGCTGTATATCTGCTCATGTGATGGGGGGGTATTGGGGTAACTCTTTTAGGGGCGCTGTATATCTGCTCATGTGATGGGGGTATTGGGGTAACTCTTCCAGGGGCGCTGTATATCTGCTCATGTGATGGGGGTATTGGGGTAACTCTTTTAGGGGCGCTGTATATCTGCTCATGTGATGGGGGGGTATTGGGGCAACTCTTCCAGGGGCGCTGTATATCTGCTCATGTGATGGGGGGGTAACGGGGTAACTCTTCCAGGGGCGCTGTATATCTGCTCATGTGATGGGGGTATTGGGGTAACTCTTTTAGGGGCGCTGTATATCTGCTCATGTGATGGGGGGGTTATTGGGGTAACTCTTTTAGGGGCGCTGTATATCTGCTCATGTGATGGGGGGTTATTGGGGTAACTCTTCCAGGGGCGCTGTATATCTGCTCATGTGATGGGGGGGTAACGGGGTAACTCTTCCAGGGGCGCTGTATATCTGCTCATGTGATGGGGGGTATTGGGGTAACTCTTCCAGGGGCGCTGTATATCTGCTCATGTGATGGGGGGGTAACGGGGTAACTCTTTTAGGGGCGCTGTATATCTGCTCATGTGATGGGGGGTATTGGGGTAACTCTTTTAGGGGCGCTGTATATCTGCTCATGTGATGGGGGGTAACGGGGTAACTCTTCCAGGGGCGCTGTATATCTGCTCATGTGATGGGGGGGTATTGGGGTAACTCTTCCAGGGGCGCTGTATATCTGCTCATGTGATGGGGGGTAACGGGGTAACTCTTTTAGGGGCGCTGTATATCTGCTCATGTGATGGGGGGTATTGGGGTAACTCTTTTAGGGGCGCTGTATATCTGCTCATGTGATGGGGGGTAACGGGGTAACTCTTCCAGGGGCGCTGTATATCTGCTCATGTGATGGGGGGGTAACGGGGTAACTCTTTTAGGGGCGCTGTATATCTGCTCATGTGATGGGGGGTATTGGGGTAACTCTTCCAGGGGCGCTGTATATCTGCTCATGTGATGGGGGGTATTGGGGTAACTCTTTTAGGGGCGCTGTATATCTGCTCATGTGATGGGGGGTATTGGGGTAACTCTTTTAGGGGCGCTGTATATCTGCTCATGTGATGGGGGGTAACGGGGTAACTCTTCCAGGGGCGCTGTATATCTGCTCATGTGATGGGGGGGTAACGGGGTAACTCTTTTAGGGGCGCTGTATATCTGCTCATGTGATGGGGGGTAACGGGGTAACTCTTTTAGGGGCGCTGTATATCTGCTCATGTGATGGGGGGGTTATTGGGGTAACTCTTTTAGGGGCGCTGTATATCTGCTCATGTGATGGGGGGTATTGGGGCAACTCTTCCAGGGGCGCTGTATATCTGCTCATGTGATGGGGGGGTAACGGGGTAACTCTTTTAGGGGCGCTGTATATCTGCTCATGTGATGGGGGGGTATTGGGGTAACTCTTTTAGGGGCGCTGTATATCTGCTCATGTGATGGGGGGTATTGGGGCAACTCTTCCAGGGGCGCTTTATATCTGCTCATGTGATGGGGGGGTAACGGGGTAACTCTTTTAGGGGCGCTGTATATCTGCTCATGTGATGGGGGGGTATTGGGGTAACTCTTTTAGGGGCGCTGTATATCTGCTCATGTGATGGGGGGGTATTGGGGCAACTCTTTTAGGGGCGCTGTATATCTGCTCATGTGATGGGGGGGTATTGGGGCAACTCTTCCAGGGGCGCTGTATATCTGCTCATGTGATGGGGGGGTATTGGGGTAACTCTTTTAGGGGCGCTGTATATCTGCTCATGTGATGGGGGGTATTGGGGCAACTCTTCCAGGGGCGCTGTATATCTGCTCATGTGATGGGGGGTATTGGGGCAACTCTTCCAGGGGCGCTGTATATCTGCTCATGTGATGGGGGGGTAACGGGTTAACTCTTTTAGGGGCGCTGTATATCTGCTCATGTGATGGGGGGGTATTGGGGTAACTCTTTTAGGGGCGCTGTATATCTGCTCATGTGATGGGGGGTAACGGGGTAACTCTTCCAGGGGCGCTGTATATCTGCTCATGTGATGGGGGGGTATTGGGGTAACTCTTTTAGGGGCACTGTATATCTGCTCATGTGATGGGGGGGTATTGGGGTAACTCTTTTAGGGGCACTGTATATCTGCTCATGTGATGGGGGGGGTATTGGGGTAACTCTTTTAGGGGCGCTGTATATCTGCTCATGTGATGGGGGGGTAACGGGTTAACTCTTTTAGGGGCGCTGTATATCTGCTCATGTGATGGGGGGGTATTGGGGTAACTCTTTTAGGGGCGCTGTATATCTGCTCATGTGATGGGGGGTATTGGGGTAACTCTTTTAGGGGCGCTGTATATCTGCTCATGTGATGGGGGGGTATTGGGGTAACTCTTTTAGGGGCGCTGTATATCTGCTCATGTGATGGGGGGTATTGGGGTAACTCTTTTAGGGGCGCTGTATATCTGCTCATGTGATGGGGGGTATTGGGGTAACTCTTTTAGGGGCGCTGTATATCTGCTCATGTGATGGGGGGTAACGGGGTAACTCTTTTAGGGGCGCTGTATATCTGCTCATGTGATGGGGGGGTAACGGGGTAACTCTTTTAGGGGCGCTGTATATCTGCTCATGTGATGGGGGGTATTGGGGTAACTCTTTTAGGGGCGCTGTATATCTGCTCATGTGATGGGGGGTATTGGGGTAACTCTTTTAGGGGCGCTGTATATCTGCTCATGTGATGGGGGGTAACGGGGTAACTCTTTTAGGGGCGCTGTATATCTGCTCATGTGATGGGGGGGTAACGGGGTAACTCTTCCAGGGGCGCTGTATATCTGCTTATGTGATGGGGGGGTAACGGGGTAACTCTTTTAGGGGCGCTGTATATCTGCTCATGTGATGGGGGGTAACGGGGTAACTCTTTTAGGGGCGCTGTATATCTGCTCATGTGATGGGGGTAACGGGGTAACTCTTTTAGGGGCGCTGTATATCTGCTCATGTGATGGGGGGGTATTGGGGTAACTCTTTTAGGGGCGCTGTATATCTGCTCATGTGATGGGGGTAACGGGGTAACTCTTTTAGGGGCGCTGTATATCTGCTCATGTGATGGGGGTAACGGGGTAACTCTTTTAGGGGCGCTGTATATCTGCTCATGTGATGGGGGGGTATTGGGGTAACTCTTTTAGGGGCGCTGTATATCTGCTCATGTGATGGGGGGTATTGGGGTAACTCTTTTAGGGGCGCTGTATATCTGCACCGAGGACCCGTTCCCCATCAGACGGCTGCAGCAGCTCAGCTCAGAACAGTCGGTGCTTCGCTCCAACGTCTCGCCGTCTCTGATCAGCAGCCTGCGCTTCAGTGACCACGTTTACATCGAACACACCGCCGACCTGGTGAGAGTTACCCTCTGACCTCACACCCCGACCCCAATTCCGACCCTAACCCTGACCTCTGACCCTAACCCTGACCCATTTATCCAGGACTCCCTCCAGGCGTGCCTGACCCGCCGCGCCCCACTCCTATTGGCCCAGCGGGCGGTCCGTCTCATCGTGGTCGACTCGGTGGCAGCTCTGTTCAGGTGTGAATTTCAGGCAGATGATTGGCTGGAGAGGAACAAACAGCTGCTCACCTTCTCCTCCACGTTACACCACCTGAGCCAAGAGTTCAGCACCCCAGTCCTCTGCATCAACCAGGTGAAGCACGCAGCCCTCTGTTAGCAGGGAGCCCTCTGTTAGCACGCAGCCTTCTTTTAGCACGCAGCCCTCTGTTAGCAGGGAGCCCTCTGTTAGCACGCAGCTCTCTGTTAGCAGGGAGCCCTCTAGTAGCACGCAGCCTTTTGTTAGCAGGGAGCCCTCTGTTAGCACGCAGCTCTCTGTTAGCAGGGAGCCCTCTATTAGCACGCAGCCTTCTGTTAGCAGGGAGCCCTCTATTAGCACGCAGCCCTCTGTTAGCAGGGAGCCCTCTATTAGCACGCAGCCCTCTGTTAGCAGGGAGCCCTCTATTAGCACGCAGCCCTCTGTTAGCACGCAGCCCTCTGTTAGCAGGGAGCCCTCTGTTAGCACGCAGCCCTCTGTTAGCAGGGAGCCCTCTGTTAGCACGCAGCCCTCTGTTAGCAGGGAGCACTCTGTTAGCACGCAGCCCTCTGTTTGCAGGGAGCCCTCTGTTAGCACGCAGCTCTCTGTTAGCAGGGAGCCCTCTGTTAGCAGGGAGCCCTCTGTTAGCAGGGAGCCCTCTGTTAGCACGCAGCCCTCTGTTAGCAGGGAGCCCTCTGTTAGCACGCAGCCCTCTGTTAGCAGGGAGCCCTCTGTTAGCACCCAGCTCTCTGTTAGCACCCAGCCCTCTGTTAGCACGCAGCCCTCTGTTAGCAGGGAGCCCTCTGTTAGCACGCAGCCCTCTGTTAGCAGTGAGTTCTCTGTTCTCTGAGCCCTCTGTTAGCAGTGAGCCCTCTGTTAGCAGGGAGCCCTCTGTTAGCACCCAGCTCTCTGTTAGCACCCAGCCCTCTGTTAGCAGTGAGTTCTCTGTTCTCTGAGCCCTCTGTTAGCAGTGAGTTCTCTGTTCTGTGAACCCTCTGTTATCAGTGAGTTCTCTGTTCTGTGAGCCCTCTGTTAGCAGTGAGTTCTCTGTTCTCTGAGCCCTCTGTTAGCAGTGAGTTCTCTGTTCTGTGAACCCTCTGTTATCAGTGAGTTCTGTTAGCACCCAGCCCTCTGTTAGCAGTGAGTTCTCTGTTCTCTGAGCCCTCTGTTAGCAGTGAGTTCTCTGTTCTGTGAACCCTCTGTTATCAGTGAGTTCTCTGTTCTGTGAACCCTCTGTTATCAGTGAGTTCTCTGTTCTCTGAGCCCTCTGTTAGCAGTGAGTTCTCTGTTCTCTGAACCCTCTGTTAGCAGTGAGTTCTCTGTTAGCAGTGAGTTCTCTGTTCTGTGAGCCCTCTGTTAGCAGTGAGTTCTCTGTTCTCTGAGCCCTTTGTTAACAGTGAGTTCTCTGTTCTGTGAGCCCTTTGTTAACAGTGAGTTCTCTGTTCTCTGAACTCTCTGTTAGCAGTGAGTTCTCTGTTCTGTGAGCCCTCTGTTAGCAGTGAGTTCTCTGTTCTCTGAACTCTCTATTAGCAGTGAGTTCTCTGTTCTGTGAGCCCTCTGTTAGCAGTGAGTTCTCTGTTCTCTGAACTCTCTATTAGCAGTGAGTTCTCTGTTCTGTGAGCCCTCTGTTAGCAGTGAGTTCTCTGTTCTGAGCCCTTTGTTAACAGTGAGTTCTCTGTTCTCTGAACCCTCTGTTAGCAGTGAGTTCTCTGTTAGCAGTGAGTTCTCTGTTCTGTGAGCCCTCTGTTAGCAGTGAGTTCTCTGTTCTCTGAGCCCTCTGTTAGCAGTGAGTTCTCTGTTCTGTGAGCCCTCTGTTAGCAGTGAGTTCTCTGAGCCCTCTGTTAGCAGTGAGTTCTCTGTTAGCAGTGAGTTCTCTGTTCTGTGAGCCCTCTGTTAGCAGTGAGTTCTCTGTTCTCTGAGCCCTTTGTTAACAGTGAGTTCTCTGTTCTCTGAGCCCTCTGTTAGCAGTGAGTTCTCTGTTAGCAGTGAGTTCTCTGTTAGCAGTGAGTTCTCTGTTCTGTGAGCCCTCTGTTAGCAGTGAGTTCTCTGTTAGCAGTGAGTTCTCTGTTCTCTGAGCCCTCTGTTAGCAGTGAGTTCTCTGTTCTCTGAGCCCTCTGTTAGCAGTGAGTTCTCTGTTCTGTGAGCCCTCTGTTAGCAGTGAGTTCTCTGTTCTCTGAGCCCTCTGTTAGCAGTGAGTTCTCTGTTCTGTGAGCCCTCTGTTAGCAGTGAGTTCTCTGTTCTGTGAGCCCTCTGTTAGCAGTGAGTTCTCTGTTCTGTGAGCCCTCTGTTAGCAGTGAGTTCTCTGTTCTGTGAGCCCTCTGTTAGCAGTGAGTTCTCTGTTCTGTGAGCCCTCTGTTAGCAGTGAGTTCTCTGTTCTGTGAGCCCTCTGTTAGCAGTGAGTTCTCTGTTCTGTGAGCCCTCTGTTAGCAGTGAGTTCTCTGTTCTGTGAGCCCTCTGTTAGCAGTGAGTTCTCTGTTCTCTGAGCCCTCTGTTAGCAGTGAGTTCTCTGTTAGCAGTGAGTTCTCTGTTCTGTGAGCCCTCTGTTAGCAGTGAGTTCTCTGTTCTCTGAGCCCTTTGTTAACAGTGAGTTCTCTGTTCTCTGAACTCTCTGTTAGCAGTGAGTTCTCTGTTCTCTGAGCCCTCTGTTAGCAGTGAGTTCTCTGTTCTGTGAGCCCTCTGTTAGCAGTGAGTTCTCTGTTCTGTGAGCCCTCTGTTAGCAGTGAGTTCTCTGTTCTGTGAGCCCTCTGTTAGCAGTGAGTTCTCTGTTCTGTGAGCCCTCTGTTAGCAGTGAGTTCTCTGTTCTGTGAGCCCTCTGTTAGCAGTGAGTTCTCTGAGCCCTCTGTTAGCAGTGAGTTCTCTGTTAGCAGTGAGTTCTCTGTTCTGTGAGCCCTCTGTTAGCAGTGAGTTCTCTGTTCTCTGAGCCCTTTGTTAACAGTGAGTTCTCTGTTCTCTGAACTCTCTGTTAGCAGTGAGTTCTCTGTTCTCTGAGCCCTTTGTTAACAGTGAGTTCTCTGTTCTCTGAGCCCTCCGTTAGCAGTGAGTTCTCTATTCTCTGAACCCTCTGTTAGCAGTGAGTTCTCTGTTCTGTGAGCCCTTTGTTAACAGTGAGTTCTCTGTTCTCTGAGCCCTTTGTTAACAGTGAGTTCTCTGTTCTCTGAGCCCTTTGTTAACAGTGAGTTCTCTGTTCTCTGAGCCCTCTGTTAGCAGTGAGTTCTCTGTTCTCTGAGCCCTCTGTTAGCAGTGAGTTCTCTGTTCTCTGAGCCCTCTGTTAGCAGTGAGTTCTCTGTTAGCAGTGAGTTCTCTGTTCTGTGAGCCCTCTGTTAGCAGTGAGTTCTCTGTTCTGTGAGCCCTCTGTTAGCAGTGAGTTCTCTGTTCTCTGAGCCCTCTGTTAGCAGTGAGTTCTCTGTTCTCTGAGCCCTCTGTTAGCAGTGAGTTCTCTGTTCTGTGAGCCCTCTGTTAGCAGTGAGTTCTCTGTTAGCAGTGAGCCCTCTGTTAGCAGTGAGTTCTCTGTTCTCTGAGCCCTCTGTTAGCAGTGAGTTCTCTGTTCTGTGAGCCCTCTGTTAGCAGTGAGTTCTCTGTTCTGTGAGCCCTCTGTTAGCAGTGAGTTCTCTGTTAGCAGTGAGCCCTCTGTTAGCAGTGAGTTCTCTGTTCTCTGAGCCCTCTGTTAGCAGTGAGTTCTCTGTTCTGTGAGCCCTCTGTTAGCAGTGAGTTCTCTGTTCTCTGAGCCCTCTGTTAGCAGTGAGTTCTCTCTCTGTAGTCACTAACCTCGACTGTTTTTCCTTTCAGGTCACAGATGTTTTCAGCCAATCAGACGACAGTTTGGGGTAAATGTTTCGTGCTTCCTTCGTGTTTTTATTCGTGTTCCTGACAGTCGATCCACAGGAACGTTTGTCTGAATGTTGGATTTTTGCTTTTATCGGTTCAGACCCGAACAAACCGCTTCCTCTCTGTCCGCAGCCCCTCGTCCTCCACCGTGTCCCCGGCTCTGGGTCTGGCCTGGGCCAATCAGGTCCTGGTGCGGCTCATGATGCGCCGTGTCCCGGGGACGGTTTCCCGTGGCAACCAGAGCAGCGCACTGCGCAGGTTGGAGGTTGTGTTTGCACCGCACCTGGCCCGCAGCTGCCGGGACGCCACCGTCTGGAGGGAAGGGGTCCGCGGGGTCCCGGACCCCTGAGGGACCCGTGAGTGGACCCCCGAGGGACCCGTGAGTGGGCCCCCGAGGGACCCGTGAGTGGGCCCCCGAGGGACCCCCGAGGGACCCCGTGCAGAACTCTGTTCATAAAATCTCAGATTTTAGAGGATCAATGAGTTCAGAAGCACCTCAGATGATGTCCGTTTGTTTGGACTGTCGGACTGTTATTCAAGTGTCTGTGGACAGGTGTAATGTTTACTGGCAGCTGATTGGTGCATTAATAAATACTGGCAGCTGATTGGTGCATTAATAAATACTGGCAGCTGATTGGTGCACACAGTGAGGTGTGAGCACCTGTCCTGCTCAGAGTTCATTAAAGTTTCAGACCACCCGCCTGTTTTATTGGTCAGTTCAATTTTTTATTTTTTTTAAACTTTATTAACACTTATATACATAACAAAACTGTTTAGCCAGGGGAAGAAAAAATATATATATAAGTATAAATGTACAAAAAAACATATAGAAACATCATGCATATAAAATACATCACTGTAGAGAAAAACATATTTAAATAAAACTTTTTCCAAAATAAAGTTTGTTTTTAAAACCTTAGGCATTTCTAAACCATTGATGTCGGTGCTGTATTGATTTAGTTCTTTAAAAAAGAGTGTAAAATTTGCTTTGCTGGATATGAAATTTACCTAAAAATAAAACAAGTTGTACAAAAAAATAAAATCCTTTTCCATTTGCTTATTTTCAGAGTAAAGAAAAATGTACCGAATGTCCAGTTTTCTTTTCAATAAAGTTTTGTACATTCTGTAAGGATAATTATTATTGTGTGCTTATAAAACAAGCTTAATTACTCTGTTTATTTGCTGACTCTGCTCAAACTAGTTGAGCAGGAAATCAAGCATATTTACTCTGTGAATTTCTTCATTGGTTTCTGCTTTGCCTATTTACAATGTGCATTATTCCTTGTCTTAAATCAATGACTAACAATATGATGGCAGGGCTGTTTTCGAACTTAACAACATTTTATAGACAGAAATGTAGTGTGGGAACTTTGCTTAGTGTGATACAAAGTAATTCAAGGGAACTGTGGGAAACAGGTTGCTCTGGTCTTCCCATGCCCTGTGAAACATTTTGTTGCATAACCGCTGAATAACTATGCAATAAAGAAGGCTAGAGCGGGCAGGGAAGGCAGAGAGAGTCCGTGAGTGGAGCTGACAACAGGGCACACTCTCTGCTTTCTCCCTTTTGCAAAAGCACATTAATACCAACTTCTGGTTTCTGTCTGTTTATTCTGGTGTTTTGCTATTATAGCTGTTGTGTGAATCTAACACATTCAACCAAAACATTTGACAATATAAACAGTGAAAAAATAAATGTGCCATAGATTCATCATACGAGCCACAGAAATCACTAGAGTAATATCAGTTTATATATAATGTATAATATATACACTATAGTAATATATACATATCAAGTTTAAATCTTTCTGTTTTGTCTGCTGGATATATTTTGTGTATAAGTTTGAAAGATACTTCCTTGATCTTATTGATTAGACAGAATTTATTACTGATCAGCCACATTTTTTTTCCATTCCACATCTCTATAAAGAGATTAAAAAAAAAGAAATTAGCAGAAGGAACATTTAAATTTACCAGAAGATTTCTAATATATTTATTTGTAAATTTGTTAATTGTGATATCAACATTTCCCAGAAAAATATTGTTGATAGATCAGATTTAGAGCCAAAAAGAAGCTTAAATACATTCCTCGGGATAGAATTAAAGATTATATTCTGTTGGAGTGACTGTTGGACCAAATTTATGAATAAATTCTCCATAAAGTAATAACTGAGCATCAGATGCTCTGTCTGTCCTCCATCTGCACAGAAACCGTGACGTCAGCCTCTGTCAGTCTGCGCATGTCTGCAGTCTTCCCTGACCGGAAGTGGTCCGCTGTCCTGCACAATAAAAGCTCAGAACAATGACTCCTTTCGGCTGTTTCAGGCTGTTTCTGGTTTTCTGATCAGAAGCTGGAGCTCAGAGTTCATGTGTTCAGCCCCGGAGCCAGCAGGGCCAGAACATCCGGGTTCTACTGGCGGGTTGACGGCAGAACACGGAACTGGGCCGGAAGTGGAACTTTATTTGAATGGTTCTGTTTCCGGTGGTGATCGGGGGCGCGCTTCAGAGTGATGCGCAGCGCGTGAAGCCTCACAGCAGAAAGCTCGCAGAAGGAAGCAGGTGAGGCCGGCTCTGTTTGTTTGTTTGTTTGTTTGTTTGTTTGTTTGTTTGTTTGTGGCTGCTCAGCGTCATCGGCCATCCGTCGGAGCGGTGGTGACGTCACCGATCTGGAGTTTTAAGCGGAATGCGCTGATCAGCTGATATTCAATTCAACACAATTCAATTCATCTTTATTTATATAGCGCCAAATACAACAAATGTCATCTCAAGGCACTTAAATAATAAAGTCCAATTCAAGCCAATTGGAATTCAATTCATTGTAATCATAATGATATGGATGCAAAAGATGAACAAACGGGATGAACAAAAACAGATGACGTCATGACATGTTGTAGGCGTGGCCCTCAGACCGGAAGTCATCTGAGCTGATCGATCAGGTTGAGCTGTCTCCTGATTGGTCCTCCTCCAGTCCTCCGTCATTATTCAGCTGCTTAGCAACCGTCTCCAGAAGGGTTCACCGCAGTTATTGATTAGTTATTGGTTAGTTATTGGTTAGTTATTGATTAGTTATTGGTTAGTTATTGGTTAGTTATTGATTAGTTATTGGTTAGTTATTGATTAGTTATTGGTTAGTTATTGGTTAGTTATTGGTTAGTTATTGATTAGTTATTGGTTAGTTATTGATTAGTTATTGGGGGAAATGTTTTCATGTCATCAAAACATTAATTTCCAAGTGAATCTGCTGTTGAACAGATCTGACCGTCTGTATAAGTTTATTGATCAGCTTATTGATCAGTTTATTGATCAGTTTATTGATCAGTTTATTAATCACCATCATCTGTATAAAGATCAGTTTATTGATCAGTTTATTGATCACCATCATCTGTATAAAGATCAGTTTATTGATCACCATCATCTGTATAAAGATCAGTTTATTGATCAGTTTATTGATCACCATCATCTGTATAAAGATCAGTTTATTGATCAGTTTATTGATCACCATCATCTGTATAAAGATCAGTTTATTGATCAGTTTATTGATCACCATCATCTGTATAAAGATCAGTTTATTGATCAGTTTATTGATCAGCTTATTGATCAGTTTATTGATCAGTTTATTGATCAGCTTATTGATCAGCTGTGAAACCTTTGAGGCTTCCCTGTCATCACGTTTGCTCTGTTCCCGCCTCCCCCAGCACAGGTTACCATGGCGCCCCGTGCCCTCCTCTCATTGGTCAGCCTCCTCCTGCTGGGTCCCGCCTCGCCTCAGACGGTTGACCCCGGCGTGCAGAACCTGATCGACAGGAACGCAGACTTCGGCGCCCGGCTGTACCGAGCCGTCGCCAGCCGCACCGATGACAACGTGCTGCTGTCTCCGTTCACGCTGTCCGCCGGACTCCTCGCCATGCTGAGCGCCACAGACGGGCCCACCCAGGACGAGCTGCTGCAAGGCCTCACCCTGAGCGGACTGGACCCCCAGGACCTGCCAGGTGGGTCAGGGGTCAGGAGCGTGAGGTCAGAGGTCACCGGTCAGAGGTCAGGCTTTTCACCGCTGGTTTGTCTCTCAGATCTGTTTCAGACCCTGAGGAGCGCCGTCCTTCAGGCGGACGCCGTCAGGAACCTGCAGCAGGGCGTGGCCATCTTTCCCGATCAGAGCGTCCAGGTGTCGGCGCCCTACCTGGACCTGGTCCAGACGAAGTTCGGGGGAACGCTTCAGACTTTGTCGTACGCCACGCCGTTCGGAGCCGCCGACGCCATCAACCGCTGGGCCCAGGAGCAGACCGGAGACCGGGTCCAGGACCTGACACCGACCCTGGACCCTCAGACCCAGCTGCTGATCGCCACCGCCGCCTCCTATCAGAGTGAGTCAGCGTGCTGGGGACGGGGCTACAGACAGCTGACCAATCCCAGTCCTCAGGTGTCTGAGGTCGGGGGACATTTCTAACTCCAGCGGTGGGACGTGACGCCGCTCGCCGTGGAAACGTTTCCAGGTGCAGGCTTGTCCCGTCCTCCTTTTAAATAAAGTTTCTGTGTTTCAGGCCGGTTCGACCCCCCCTTCAACTCCTCGTCCACTCAGGACGAGCGCTTCTACGTGGACGCGTATCGCGTTGCCATGGTTCCCATGATGTTCCGGGCCGATAAGTTCTTCCTGGCGTACGACAGCTCGCTGAAGGCCGGCGTGCTGCGGCTGCCGATGGCCGACGGGGCGGCCATGTTGGCGGTGCTGCCCGATGAAGGCGTGGACGTGACCGCCGTGGAGGAGGAAGTGACATCAGAGAAGATCCGGAGCTGGATTGGACGGCTGAAGAAGACGTGAGAAACATCTTCTCCCCACCGCCCCCTGAATCAGAACACCTGGCTGACCCTTTCTGCTTTTCTGTAAACAGGAAGTTGGAGGTGCAGCTGCCCCGCCTCCTGTTGGAGCGCTCTTACTCCCTGAGGAGCGTCCTTCAGACCCTCGACATCACTCGGGTGTTTCAGGATGATGCTGACAACAGCAAACTGGGCGAACCCAAAGGACTCAAACTCACAGAGGTAAGAGAACGGGAAGCATTTTAAAAAAGGAACAAACTTCAGGCTGTGGTTCTGCGCCTGATGGTCGGGTTCCTTTCTCTGGTTTTCTTTGCCTCAAAGCGTCGCTGGGAACCAAACTCCAGCTTTAGTTCCTCTTTAGTTCCAGCTGGACCAGTCCATCTAAGGGGTTAGGGTTAGGCAGTCCTAGAAACCTGTTTCATGTGTGAGTCAGAGAATCGGTCCAAGCACAGAACCCTGGGGAACTCCATGACTTACTCTGGTGTGTGAGGAAGATTCTTCATTTACAAGAACAAACTGGAATCCAAAATGGAAGGTTTAATAACAGCAACCTTAAAAGTCTGAGGTACATATCCTGTCAACAAAGACAGATTGATCAAATCCAATATGGAAGTATTGATTAATGGGAAAACCTCCTTGAACAGTCTGGTTGGGATTGGGTCTAAAACACAAGTTGATGGTTTAGAAGAGACTATTGCTGTTGTTAGCTCAGAGAGATCAACTGGGCAGAAGCCGTCTAAATACAAATCAGGTTCTAAAGATACTTCTAAAGCTGCTGTACTTGATGATACATCACTGATAATAGTGCGAAGGACTCCATCAATCTTCTCTGATAGAAACAATTTTATTAATAAAGAAGCTCATGAAATCATCCCTGCTGAGAGTTAAAGGAATACCTGGCTCAGCAGAGCTCGGACTCTTAGTCAGACTGGCTACAGTGCTGAAGAGAAACCTGTCTAAAATCTAAAATCAATCATTTAGATTAGTTAATATCAATATTCATCAATGAAAGTTGGTAAGTTGGTGTGCTCCATCTGTGTAGATGAGAAAAGATCCTGGACACACAAACTGGACCTGAAGTTGGTTTTAGAATCATTAATGATTTCTGGAACTTTGTTGTTTACACCTGGTCTGATGTCACTGCGTCCTCTTAAAGTCTTCTTCTTCTTTTGCTGGTCCTCAGGTTTATCAGAAATCTGTCATCTCCGTCGACGAGAGCAGTGATGTCATCGGCGTGGGAGGCGGGGCCACCGTGTTCTCCACGCCGCCTCCGCGGCTCACCTTCAACAGACCCTTCGTCTTCATCATCTACCAGCAGAGCACCGGCAGCCTCCTGTTCATGGGCCGAGTCCGGGACCCCACCCAGAAATAAGCTCCGCCCACCCAGAAATAACCCGACAAGCTCCACCCACCCAGAAATAACTCCACCCGCCTCAGATATAACAGACCAGGACAAGCTCCACCCGACCAGGACAAGCTCCACCCGACAAGGACAAGCTCCACCCGCCTCTCTAATCTTACCTCACTTGTCAGATTAACACACCTGAACACCATAATGGAAACAGGTTGTTTCTTTTTGTCCCTTAGCAGCCGTAGGACCCTTCAGAGACCCGAGACCTAAAACTCTGAATAATAACACATTATGGAGGCCTTAGACTACCATATAACACAAAATAAACAAGTTCTCTGATAATAAATGCTACTAAACTGCATTCATTTAAGCTTGCGTAAATGTTGCTGTTTATTTACTTTGACACTTAGGACAGAAAAGTCAAATCAATTAAAAAAATTTACTGTGAAATCAAAATAAAATAAAGAAATACACAATTTGGAAGGAATAAAAAGATCAATACGATGTAAAGGAAAATAATACAGAAATAAACAAGATGATAAAATACAAGTCAAATAAAAGTAATATAGAAACATCAAGTGAATGCAGTTTAAAATAAAGCAGAAAAAGTATTTCTTTCACATTTTGCTTGATTGTTTTTGCATAACTTTATTTATTATCATATAAACTATTAACGTTATCATATATGTTTGTCTTTATTTTGGGTGATGGTAATTTTTATCTTCCTGTTAGCACTGAGCTAATTTTAGCATAATGTTAAAGTCATTCTGTAAATATTCGGGTTGAGATGGAAGCTCAGCCGTCTGCTGAAAGTTGGATTAGGGTTAACCCTAACCCAGTCAGTGACTGTTGGACTGAAGCCGCTCACAGTTCTGATGTCAGGCTTTAATCACCTGAACACAGTTCTGATGTCAGGCTTTAATCACCTGAACACAGTTCTGATGTCAGGCTTTAATCACCTGAACACAGTTCTGATGTCAGGCTTTAATCACCTGACCACAGGAACTCTGATGATCGATTCATCTCTGGAAAAGCAAAGTCGTTGAAGTGCATGTGTTGCTCCAGTTCAGATGTTCGTGCTCGACTTCCTCCACGAGGCCAACACCTGCAGCACCTCTTCTTTGTGTTTAATTAGCAACGTTAGCATCACCGTGTCAGCCGGCCGTGGCTTATTGGGTCGTCTGTGTTCACGTTACAAAGCTACGGTACATTACTGTACGGTACCTTACCGTGCGGTACCTTACCCTACGGTACATTACCGTACGGCACCTTACCCTGCGGTACCTTACCCTGCGGTACCTTACCCTGCGGTACCTTACCGTACGGTACCGTACCCTACGGTACCTTACCCTACGGTACCTTACCTTACTGTACGGTACCTTACCCTACGGTACCTTACCCTACGGTACCTTACTGTACGGTACCTTACCCTACGGTACCTTACCCTACAGTACCTTACTGTACAGTACCTTACCCTACGGTACCTTACCCTGCAGTACCTTACCCTGCGGTACCTTACCCTACGGTACCTTACCGTGCGGTACCTTACCGTGCGGTACCTTACCCTACGGTACATTACTGTACGGTACCTTACCGTGCGGTACCTTACCCTACGGTACCTTACCCTACGGTACCTTACTGTACGGTACCTTACCCTGCGGTACCTTACCCTGCGGTACCTTACCCTACGGTACCTTACCCTGCGGTACCTTACCCTGCGGTACCTTACCCTACGGTACCTTACTGTACGGTACCTTACCCTACGGTACCTTACCCTGCGGTACCTTACCCTGCGGTACCTTACCCTACGGTACCTTACCGTGCGGTACCTTACCGTGCGGTACCTTACCCTACGGTACATTACTGTACGGTACCTTACCGTGCGGTACCTTACCCTACGGTACCTTACCGTAGCTTTGGCCGTCTCTAAGAGCATCAAACTGTAAAAGCTCAAAGAAAAAAAGTGATTCTGATTGTTCTGGATTCATTTAAAAAGCAGAAGATGAAGTTCTGGGCTGATTGATTCACCATCAACCCTAAACTGAACTAAGTATTTAGAGCTAATTAGCATGACAGCATGATAGCATATGTAAGCACCTGTAAGCACCTGTACTGATGTGAAACATTCGATATTAAACTCACAGTCTCAGTACTTTGGTTCTGTTTGTCTGGTTCTTTCAACCCCATCTGTTCCACCCCCCATCCACCCATCCTCCCCCATCCACCCCCTCATCCATCCACCCCCCCATCCACCCCCCACCCACCCATCCTCCCTCCTACCCTATTTTCAGATTGTCTACACACGTTATAATTTCCAGCAGAAATGATATAAAAGCTGTTTAGTTCAGAGGTTTATTCTTTTTATGCTCTCATTGAACTCACCTGTGTTACCTGCTGTGACATCACCGTTTATCCAACCAATTACATGCCGGCAGCTGAAAGCTCTGACCAACAAGAACACACCAACAATCTTCGTGTGTGGAGTTTACTGAGCCAATCAGGTGAAGATGAGATCATTCGAATACACAGTGGTCTGTCAATACAAATGGAACTCAGACTGCTGTCTCTGTTTGTAAGGAAGAGATGATGCCGTGTTGCATTCTGGGTAATGTCCTTAAGCTGAATGGAAACCGCTCCCAGACAGCTGATTGTCAGATGACCTGGTGTAGGAATGGCGACATTGTCATTCTCAGTCTCGTCCCGACTGTAGGCTGAAGGAGCTTGACTTCCTGTTTCTGACAAACACAGAAGAAGAACATGAATTAATCGAACTAAAGATGGACCCTAACCAGACCAGGATCAGGTCTGACCCCCTAACCCTAACCAGACCAGGATCAGGTCTGACCCACTAACCCTAACCTGACCCCCTAACCCTAACCCGACCCCCTAACCTTAAACTTACCCCCTAACCTGACCCCCTAAACTGACCCCCTAACCCTAACCCGACCCCCTAACCTTAAACTGACCCCCTAACCTGACCCCCTAACCCTAAACTGACCCCCTAACCCTAACCCGACCCCCTAACCTTAAACTGACCCCCTAACCTGACCCCCTAACCCTAAACTGACCCCCTAACCTGACCCCCTAACCCTAAACTGACACCCTAACCCTAACCCCAACCCTAACCCTAACCCTGACCCCTAACCCTAACCTGACACCCTAACCCTAACCTGACCCCCTAACCCTAACATGACACCCTAACCCCAACCCCAACCCTAACCCTAACCTGACCCCCTAACCCTAAACTGACCCCCTAACCTGACCACCTAACCCTAACCTGACCCCCTAACCCTAACCTGACCCCCTAACCCTAAACTGATCCCCTAACCCTAACCTGACCCCCTAACCCTAACATGACACACTAACCCTAACCCCAACCCTAACCCTAACCCTGACCCCTTAACCCTAAACTGACCCCCTAAACTGACCCCCTAACCCTAACCTGACCCCCTAACCTGACCACCTAACCCTAGCCTGACACCCTAACCCTAACCTGACCCCCTAACCCTGGTAACTGGTCTTACAACTGGTCTTAGTCTGACTGGTCCTACTGGTCTGATTGGTCTTAGTCTGACTGGTCCCACTGGTCTGATAGGTCTTAGTCTGACTGGTCCCACTGGTCTGATTGGTCTTAGTCTGACTGGTCCCACTGGTCTGATTGGTCTTAGACTGACTGGTCCCACTGGTCTGATTGGTCTTAGACTGACTGGTCCCACTGGTCTGATTGGTCTTAGACTGACTGGTACAACTGGTCTTAGTCTGACTGGTCTGACTGGACTTTGGTTGTAAAGACCCTAAAAACCACATGAAATTAAACTTTGGGGTTCCACCATCAGCCTGAACTCACATCAACAGCTTCCTGGATTGACCGTCCTTCATCCCGCTCCCACGGTCTGTTGTTTTACTGCGCTGGTCCAATGTACTGGTTCTGTGGTCTCTCTGGTCCAATGTACTGGTTCTGTCCAATGTATTTTTTCTGTGGTCTCTCTGGTCCAATGTACTGGCTCGGTGGTCTCTCTGGTCCAATGTACTGGCTCGGTGGTCTCTCTGGTCCAATGTACTGGTTCTGTGGTCTCTCTGGTCCAAGGTACTGGCTCGGTGGTCTCTCTGGTCCAAGGTACTGGCTCGGTGGTCTCTCTGGTCCAATGTACTGGTTCTGTGGTCTCTCTGGTCCAATGTACTGGCTCGGTGGTCCAGGACACTGGCCCGGTCCAGGAAGCTGGTTGTGTTGCTGCGGATGAGGACCGGCACGGTGGAGGTGGACTGCGTCGTCATGGTGAAGTGGGCAGTTCTCGCTGAGTCATCTGTGAGAAACAGGAAGTGATGTCAGAGCAGAGGCAAACGCAGTGAGACTTCCCTGAGCGTCAGGTGTGCAGCTACCTTTGCTGGCCAGCATGGAGGACTTCCCGGGCCCAGAGGAACTGCTCACATCTTTGACCTTCCTGAAACATCAAGAACACGTAAACAAAGATCATCAGATTAACTCGACTGGAACCAGAACAGAACCCTAAAACCTGGAATGTATGTCATTCCCAAACAGCCTGGAGCTCTCTGGAGTTTACAACCAGCAGATCCAAATCCAAATCATCATCATTGAGCGTAAATGGAGGAAAGTAAACTCCCTGAGGACCTTCTTGCCTTCCAGTCTTTGCTTTCCACTTTCTCCTCCTCTCTCTCTTCTGCTAAAGCTGCCTTCTTCTGGAACAAATTTCAAACTTCTGCTTCCAACCCAGAAAAAACTCAAACTTTCTCCTCCCTCCTCCCTGACGATTTCGCCAACTTCTTTGACAAGAAGGTTAACGATATCCGATCTTCCTTCCCCCCCAGCTGTCCACACCACCCACACCTGTTGCTCTCCCACCCCTCCCTCTCTACCTCCCTCTCTGCCCCACTTCTCTCCCCACTCTTGCCCCACCTGATCTTCTTCCATACCTGCCCCACCTCATTAACACATCTTTGACATCAGGCTCTTTTCCTTCTGCTTTCAGGACTGCCAGAGTCACTCCTCTTCTAAAGAAACCAGCTCTTGACCCGTGCCGTCTTTAAACATCTGCCCTCTTACCTCCACCAGAACAACCTCTTGGACCCCCACCAGTCCGGGTTCAAGGTGGGCCGCTCACCTGAGACGGCCCTCCCAGCAGTAACTGAGTCCCTCCAAACTGCTGGAGCTAACTCTCTCTACTCTGTCCTGGTTCTCCTGGACCCTAACCCTAACCCTGGACCTGGTTCTCCTGGACCCTAACCCTAACCCTGGACCTGGTTCTCCTGGACCCTAACCCTAACCCTGGACCTGGTTCAGGTGGCCGCAGGCTGCAAACCATCTCTGCAGGAAACACTGCCCAGATCCGCCCTCTGAGGACATCACCTGTTTCCTCCCAGATCCTTACGCACTGATTTGTTTCCTAAACTGTCTTTGTTTCCTAAATTGTCTTTGTTTCCTAAATTGTCTTTGTTTCCTAAACTGTCTTTGTTTCCTAAATTGTCCTCCCATGTGTCTCGGTACCTAACTTACCACACTTACTCTAGCACTAGTTAAGATCTTAGCTGTTTGGTTTTGGAAGGAAATGCACTCATGATTTCTTGTGACCTGAAGTTCTTTTGCCTACTAAAGACCAAGTCCGGAACCTCGGCGTGCTGATAGACTCAGACCTGACCTTCAACAATCATATCAAATCAGTCACCAAATCAGCCTTTTATCAACTTAAGAACATATCCAGAATGAAGGGTTTCATGTCCCAAACAGATCAGGAGAAGCTGATTCATGCTTTCATCTCCAGCAGACTTGACTACTGTAACGGTCTTCTGACTGGACTCCCCCAAAAGAGTCTCAAACAGCTGCAGCTCATTCAGAACGCTGCAGCCCGAGTTTTAACCAGAACAAAGAGATCACATCACATCACCCCAGTTCTCAGGTCTTTACATTGGCTCCCGGTCAGATACAGAATAGATTTTAAAGTTCTGCTGCTCGTCTACAAATCACGGAATGGTTTAGGTCCAGAATACATGAATGACATGCTAGCAGAGTATAAACCCAGCAGAGCTCTGAGATCTGCTGACTCAGGTCAGATAGTGGAGCCCAGAGTTCAAACTAGACACGGTGAAGCAGCTTTTAGCTGTTATGCTGCACACAACTGGAACAAACTACCAGCAGAACTGAAATCAGCCCCAACTGTGAGCACTTTTAAATCCAGGTTAAAAACACTTCTCTTTCGGTGTGCTTATGGTTGAGTTTATATTTTTCTTTTTCCTTTTTCTTGTAAGTCTGCAGAATGACCGTAATGTGATGTAATGTAATCGGAGAATCAAACAGGTGAACCCTCCTCTGAGGCTTTGTTAACCTGGAGGAGATTAGGAGTTCTTACAAAGGTCTGTCTGGGTTCACAGGTCTGGAGGCGGTCGGCTGACTGCTCAGGGACCGACTCCGGGACAGTTTCGCCTTCCTCGTGTCTTTACCTGCACAGAAAGGACACCTCACCATCACCGCCATCATCAACACTCTGGTCACATCCTGATATGAGCGTCGCTTTCTTACCGGAGGCCGGGGCCGCTGCAGACGAGGACACGGACATGGACTTGGTGGCAGACAGACTCGTCTTACTGTCCCTTCCTGTGGGAGAAAGGAGTTCAACTGAAGGTCCAAACGTCTCCTCTGACTAATTCAACAAGAACATTTTCAGCTCACGTTTTCTCTCCATCTGTTTGTCACAGTTGGGCTTTTCCTCACTCTGCTGGCGCTCCAGCTGTTCCTGACAACACAACAGAGGCCGTTAAAACGAGGCGGACCGGGTCGTGGTGACGATCAGCACCAGGTTCTGACTCACCATCTCCAGCAGCAGGGTCTCCTCCTTCTCCTTCTTCTGATCCAGGAGGTCCCTCTCCTGCCTCTTGTGGAACTACAGACACAGAAAACATCAAGGTGTGGCAGCACAGAAGGGAAGCCAACAAATTCATGTATTCACTGAATCGGCTGCTTACAGGTTCTGAAAGGTCCAGTTTGTCCAGTTCCAACACTGTCTAGATGGACACATGATGGATACAGGTAAACAAAGCTGACATTTAAAAAATGAATCCGGACCTAGTTCTGGGAGGTGTTACCTTGCGGATGGTGGCCACCACGTCTTTGTCCTTTTCCCTGCAGAGAAGTTTCTGGACACAGAGGTCGAGTTTCTGCAGCAGCAGCTTGTCGGCTGGCAGGCGGAGCGACGAGCGTAACCGGGGCAACAGCTGGCAGAGCTTGTACCTGAGAAGCAGGTGAGCGTCCAAAAACATCAGACATGATGAGACATGTGGACCAGTTCCAGCTCTAGGGATGGGAATCGAGAACCGGTTCTTGTTGAGAACCGGTTCCCAGTGTTTCAATTCCGATTTTGCAAACGATTCCCTTATCGATTCCAGTGGGTGCGAATGACGTCACCACGCAGCGTTGCGTGGCGAGTCCAGCGCAGCCAGCAGCCAACAGTAAACATGGCGCCCAAGCGGTACAAACGCTCGAAAGTTTGGTTACACATCCCTAAAAAAGACGACAACAGGGCAACTTGCAAAGTGAATATTTCACCAAAGGGAGGAAATACTACCAACATGCAATAACTATGAATGAATGTCGCGTTTTCGATCCGCTCCGGACTAACGTTGGTGAATCTGAACCCAGCAGCAACGTTAGCAACGTTAGCAACGTTAGCATGTCCTCGGCTAACACTGCAGGTAACTAACTAACAAACACTGCCTATCATGTTGGCACCATTTGCCTGATTGTAAAAGCTGCTGTTAGTAACGGTTAAGGTTAAATGAATGCCTTCTCAGGCATTACATTTAGATGAAATCATGAGAGACAGAGCCTGACTGGCTCAGAGCCAGAGGCTGGTGGTGCTACCCCCAGTTCACCTCTACCTCCAGCTTCTCCTTTCACCAGAGCAGGAAGAGTTCAATTACCCAGGCCAGGATAGACCAATGTGGACCTCACCGTTGTTGGGTTTGTGAGGTCATGACTCGTGTTACTTCTAAACTAAACAAAGTTGATGCTGATCGACCGGTTTGTTGTCCTTTTTCTCCAAATGAGAATCCATAAGGGAACCGATAAAGAACCGAATCGTTAAGCAGAATCGAAAATGGAATTGGAATCGTAAAAATCTTATCAATTCCCATCCCTACCCAGCTCCACAGGATTGAACAGAAGCCACCTACCTGACGTTGGCGACAGGGTCGTGGACGAGCTCCAGAGCCGGGACGAGGAAGTGTTTGTTGAAGTATTTCCTGGAGAAGATCTCCGTGGCGACTTCAGAGACGTCGAGGAACCTCAGACGGTTCCAGTAGCTGCGACCCAGAGCCAGACCTGAGAGCAGAGACAGGTCTGTTGGCATTCTGAGAGAACAAACAGAACCAACAGAACCAGCAGAACCAACAGAACCAGCAGAACCAGCAGAACCAGCAGAACCAACAGAACCAGCAGAACCAACAGAACCAACAGAACCAGCAGAACCAGCAGAACCAACAGAACCAGCAGAACCAGCAGAACCAGCAGAACCAACAGAACCAGCAGAACCAACAGAACCAACAGAACCAGCAGAACCAACAGAACCAAAAGAACCAGCAGAACCAACAGAACCAGCAGAACCGGACCTTGGATCAGTTGCTCCATCATCTCCTGACGCTGCTCCTGCTTGCGGTTGTAGCGCAGGAACGTGCAGAACGTCCGAGCCGCCTCCTTCTGCACCGGCAGCACCGTCTGCAATCACAGAGCAGAGTTACCCGACTGAGCCCGGCTCACGCTAACGCTAAAGCTAACGCTGACGCAAGCTAACACTGACGTTGGTGCTGAGCAGGAGGAAGACCCGGGGGCAGAAGCTCTGGTGCAGCAGCTCTCCGGGCAGCAGTCGGGCCAGGCAGCTGTAGCGCTGCAGCAGCTTCTCATGCAGCCGCCACCGGAGGGAGCGTCCGACCCGCTGCTCCGCCGCCAGCAGCGCCGCCAGCAGCTCCGGGAGCTGAGGAGAACCACAAGGGAGAACCAAAGCTCAGGACCAAAGCTCAGAACCAAAGGTCAGAACCAAAGGTCGGAACCAATGTTCAGAACCAGAATTCAGAACCAAAGTTCAGAACCAGAGTTAAGAACCAAAGTTCAGAACCAGTTCAGAACCAAAGTTCAGAACCAAAGGTCAGAACCAGAGTTCAGAACCAAAGTTCAGAACCAAAGGTCAGAACCAAAGTTCAGAACCAGAGTTCAGAATGAGAGTTCAGAACCAAAGTTCAGAACCAAAGGTCAGAACCAAAGTTCAGAACGAGAGTTCAGAACCAAAGTTCAGAACCAAAGTTCAGAACCAAAGGTCAGAACCAGAGTTCAGAATGAGAGTTCAGAACCAAAGGTCAGAACCAAAGTTCAGAATGAGAGTTCAGAACCAGTTCAGAACCAGTTCAGAACCAAAGTTCAGAACCAGAGTTCAGAACCAAAGGTCTGAACCAGAGTTCAGAACCAAAGGTCAGAACCAGAGTTCAGAATGAGAGTTCAGAACCAAAGGTCAGAACCAAAGTTCAGAACCAAAGGTCAGAACCAATGTTCAGAACCAAAGTTCAGAACCAAAGGTCAGAACCAGAGTTCAGAATGAGAGTTCAGAACCAAAGGTCAGAATCAGAGTTCAGAACCAAAGTTCAGAACCAAAGTTCAGAACCAGAGTTCAGAACCAAAGTTCAGAACCAAAGGTCAGAACCAGAGTTCAGAATGAGAGTTCAGAACCAAAGGTCAGAATCAGAGTTCAGAACCAAAGTTCAGAACCAAAGTTCAGACCCAGAGTTCAGAACCAAAGTTCAGAACCAGAGTTCAGAACCAAAGTTCAGAACCAAAGGTCAGAACCAGAGTTCAGAATGAGAGTTCAGAACCAAAGGTCAGAATCAGAGTTCAGAACCAAAGGTCAGAACCAAAGTTCAGACCCAGAGTTCAGAACCAAAGTTCAGAACCAAAGGTCAGAACCAGAGTTCAGAACCAGAGTTCAGAACCAAAGTTCAGAACCAAAGGTCAGAACCAGAGTTCAGAATCAGAGTTCAGAACCAGAGTTCAGAATGAGAGTTCAGAACCAAAGTTCAGAACCAAAGGTCAGAACCAGAGTTCAGAACCAAAGGTCAGAACCAAAGGTCAGAACCAAAGTTCAGAACGAGAGTTCAGAACCAGAGTTCAGAACCAAAGTTCAGAACCAAATGTCAGAACCAAAGTTCAGAATGAGAGTTCAGAACCAGAGTTCAGAACCAAAGATCAGAACCAAAGGTCAGAACCAAAGCTCAGAACCAAAGTTCAGAACCAAAGGTCAGAACCAAAGTTCAGAACCAAGTTTCAGAATGAGAGTTCAGAACCAGAGTTCAGAACCAAAGTTCAGAACCAAATGTCAGAACCAAAGTTCAGAATGAGAGTTCAGAACCAGAGTTCAGAACCAAAGTTCAGAACCAAATGTCAGAACCAGAGTTCAGAACCAGAGTTCAGAACCAAAGTTCAGAACCAAAGGTCAGAACTAGAGTTCAGAATGAGAGTTCAGAACCAAAGGTCAGAACCAGAGTTCAGAACCAAAGTTCAGAACCAAAGGTCAGAACCAGAGTTCAGAATGAGAGTTCAGAATCAAAGATAAGAACCAGAGTTCAGAACCAGAGTTCAGAACCAAAGATAAGAACCAAAGGTCTGAACCAAAGGTCAGAATGAGAGTTCAGAACCAAAGTTCAGAACCAAAGGTCAGAACCAGAGTTCAGAACCAAAGTTCAGAACCAAAGTTCAGAACCAAAGGTCAGAACCAAAGTTCAGAACCAGAGTTCAGAACCAGAGTTCAGAACCAAAGTTCAGAACCAAAGGTCAGAACCAGAGTTCAGAATGAGAGTTCAGAACCAAAGGTCAGAACCAGAGTTCAGAACCAAAGTTCAGAACCAAAGTTCAGAACCAAAGGTCAGAACCAATGTTCAGAACCAAAGTTCAGAACCAAAGGTCAGAACCAGAGTTCAGAATGAGAGTTCAGAACCAAAGGTCAGAACCAGAGTTCAGAACCAAAGTTCAGAACCAGAGTTCAGAACCAAAGTTCAGAACCAAAGTTCAGAACCAGAGTTCAGACAAAGAGTTCAGAACCAAAGTTCAGAACCAAAGTTCAGAACCAGAGTTCAGAACCAGAGTTCAGAACCAAAGTTCAGAACCAAAGGTCAGAACCAGAGTTCAGAATCAGAGTTCAGAACCAAAGTTCAGAATGAGAGTTCAGAACCAAAGTTCAGAACCAAAGGTCAGAACCAGAGTTCAGAACCAAAGTTCAGAACCAAAGTTCAGAACCAAAGGTCAGAACCAAAGTTCAGAACCAGAGTTCAGAACCAGAGTTCAGAACCAAAGTTCAGAACCAAAGGTCAGAACCAGAGTTCAGAATCAGAGTTCAGAACCAAAGTTCAGAATGAGAGTTCAGAACCAGAGTTCAGAACCAAAGGTCAGAACCAG
Source organism: Odontesthes bonariensis (assembly GCF_027942865.1). Classification (NCBI taxonomy): domain Eukaryota; kingdom Metazoa; phylum Chordata; class Actinopteri; order Atheriniformes; family Atherinopsidae; genus Odontesthes; species Odontesthes bonariensis. The sequence goes on along the minus strand of NC_134529.1, from coordinate 242,753 downwards.
AGTTCAGAACCAGAGTTCAGAACCAAAGGTCAGAACCAAAGTTCAGAACCAAGTTTCAGAATGAGAGTTCAGAACCAGAGTTCAGAACCAGAGTTCAGAACCAGTTCAGAACAAAAGGTCAGAACCAAAGGTCAGAACCAGAGTTCAGAACCAGTTCAGAACAAAAGGTCAGAATCAGAGTTCAGAACCAAAGTTCAGAACCAAAGGTCAGAACCAAAGTTCAGAACCAGAGTTCAGAAACAAAGTTCAGAACCAGTTCAGTACCAAAGGTCAGAATGAGAGTTCAGAACCAAAGTTCAGAACCAAAGGTCAGAACCAAAGTTCAGAACCAGAGTTCAGAAACAAAGTTCAGAACCAGTTCAGTACCAAAGGTCAGAATGAGAGTTCAGAACCAGAGTTCAAAACCAGTTCAGAACCAAAGTTCAGAACCAGAGTTTAGAACCAAAGGTCAGAACCAGAGTTCAGAACCAAAGTTCAGAATGAGAGTTCAGAACCAAAGTTCAGAACCAAATGTCAGAACCAGAGTTCAGAACCAGAGTTCAGAACCAAAGTTCAGAACCAAAGGTCAGAACTAGAGTTCAGAATGAGAGTTCAGAACCAAAGGTCAGAACCAGAGTTCAGAACCAAAGTTCAGAACCAAAGGTCAGAACCAGAGTTCAGAATGAGAGTTCAGAATCAAAGATAAGAACCAGAGTTCAGAACCAGAGTTCAGAACCAAAGATAAGAACCAAAGGTCTGAACCAAAGGTCAGAATGAGAGTTCAGAACCAAAGTTCAGAACCAAAGGTCAGAACCAGAGTTCAGAACCAAAGTTCAGAACCAAAGTTCAGAACCAAAGGTCAGAACCAAAGTTCAGAACCAGAGTTCAGAACCAGAGTTCAGAACCAAAGTTCAGAACCAAAGGTCAGAACCAGAGTTCAGAATGAGAGTTCAGAACCAAAGGTCAGAACCAGAGTTCAGAACCAAAGTTCAGAACCAAAGTTCAGAACCAAAGGTCAGAACCAATGTTCAGAACCAAAGTTCAGAACCAAAGGTCAGAACCAGAGTTCAGAATGAGAGTTCAGAACCAAAGGTCAGAACCAGAGTTCAGAACCAAAGTTCAGAACCAGAGTTCAGAACCAAAGTTCAGAACCAAAGTTCAGAACCAGAGTTCAGACAAAGAGTTCAGAACCAAAGTTCAGAACCAAAGTTCAGAACCAGAGTTCAGAACCAGAGTTCAGAACCAAAGTTCAGAACCAAAGGTCAGAACCAGAGTTCAGAATCAGAGTTCAGAACCAAAGTTCAGAATGAGAGTTCAGAACCAAAGTTCAGAACCAAAGGTCAGAACCAGAGTTCAGAACCAAAGTTCAGAACCAAAGTTCAGAACCAAAGGTCAGAACCAAAGTTCAGAACCAGAGTTCAGAACCAGAGTTCAGAACCAAAGTTCAGAACCAAAGGTCAGAACCAGAGTTCAGAATCAGAGTTCAGAACCAAAGTTCAGAATGAGAGTTCAGAACCAGAGTTCAGAACCAAAGGTCAGAACCAGAGTTCAGAACCAGAGTTCAGAACCAAAGGTCAGAACCAAAGTTCAGAACCAAGTTTCAGAATGAGAGTTCAGAACCAGAGTTCAGAACCAGAGTTCAGAACCAGTTCAGAACAAAAGGTCAGAACCAAAGGTCAGAACCAGAGTTCAGAACCAGTTCAGAACAAAAGGTCAGAATCAGAGTTCAGAACCAAAGTTCAGAACCAAAGGTCAGAACCAAAGTTCAGAACCAGAGTTCAGAAACAAAGTTCAGAACCAGTTCAGTACCAAAGGTCAGAATGAGAGTTCAGAACCAAAGTTCAGAACCAAAGGTCAGAACCAAAGTTCAGAACCAGAGTTCAGAAACAAAGTTCAGAACCAGTTCAGTACCAAAGGTCAGAATGAGAGTTCAGAACCAGAGTTCAAAACCAGTTCAGAACCAAAGTTCAGAACCAGAGTTTAGAACCAAAGGTCAGAACCAGAGTTCAGAACCAAAGTTCAGAATGAGAGTTCAGAACCAAAGGTCAGAACCAGAGTTCAGAACCAAAGTTCAGAACCAAAGGTCAGAATGAGAGTTCAGAACCAAAGGTCAGAACCAGAGTTCAGAACCAAAGGTCAGAACCAAAGTTCAGAACCAAAGGTCAGAACCAAAGGTCAGAACCAGAGTTCAGAACCAAAGTTCAGAACCAAAGGTCAGAACCAGAGTTCAGAACCAAAGGTCAGAACCAAAGTTCAGAACCAGAGTTCAGAACCAAAGTTCAGAATAAGAGTTCAGAACCAGAGTTCAGAACCAGAGTTCAGAACCAGTTCAGAACCAAAGTTCAGAACCAAAGGTCAGAACCAGAGTTCAGAACCAAAGTTCAGAACCAAAGGTCAGAACAAAAGTTCAGAACCAGAGTTCAGAACCAGAGTTCAGAACCAAAGGTCAGAACCAAAGGTCAGAACCAGAGTTCAGAACCAAAGGTCTGAACCAAAGTTCAGAACGAGAGTTCAGAACCAAAGTTCAGAACCAAAGGTCAGAACCAAAGGTCAGAATGAGAGTTCAGAACCAAAGTTCAGAACCAAAGGTCAGAACCAGAGTTCAGAACCAGAGTTCAGAACCAAAGTTCAGAAAAAAAGGTCAGAACCAAAGTTCAGAATGAGAGTTCAGAACCAGAGTTCAGAACCAAAGTTCAGAACCAGAGTTCAGAACCAGAGTTCAGAACCAAAGTTCAGAACCAAATGTCAGAACCAAAGTTCAGAATGAGAGTTCAGAACCAGAGTTCAGAACCAAAGGTCAGAACCAGAGTTCAGAATGAGAGTTCAGAACCAAAGGTCAGAACCAGAGTTCAGAATGAGAGTTCAGAACCAAAGGTCAGAACCAGAGTTCAGAACCAAAGTTCAGAACCAAAGTTCAGAACCAGAGTTCAGACCCAGAGTTCAGAACCAAAGTTCAGAACCAAAGGTCAGAACCAGAGTTCAGAACCAAAGTTCAGAACCAAAGGTCAGAACCAGAGTTCAGAATCAGAGTTCAGAACCAAAGTTCAGAATGAGAGTTCAGAACCAGAGTTCAGAACCAAAGTTCAGAATCAGAGTTCAGAACCAAAGTTCAGAATGAGAGTTCAGAACCAGAGTTCAGAACCAAAGTTCAGAACCAAAGTTCAGAACCAAAGGTCAGAACCAGAGTTCAGAACCAAAGGTCAGAACCAAAGGTCAGAACCAAAGTTCAGAACGAGAGTTCAGAACCAGAGTTCAGAACCAAAGGTCAGAACCAGAGTTCAGAACCAAAGGTCAGAACCAAAGCTCAGAACCAAAGTTCAGAACCAAAGGTCAGAACCAAAGTTCAGAACCAAGTTTCAGAATGAGAGTTCAGAACCAGAGTTCAGAACCAGTTCAGAACAAAAGGTCAGAATCAAAGATAAGAACCAAAGTTCAGAACCAGAGTTCAGAACCAGTTCAGAACAAAAGGTCAGAATCAAAGATAAGAACCAAGTTTCAGAATGAGAGTTCAGAACCAGAGTTCAGAACCAGTTCAGAACCAAAGGTCTGAACCAAAGGTCAGAATGAGAGTTCAGAACCAAAGTTCAGAACCAAAGTTCAGAACCAAAGTTCAGAATGAGAGTTCAGAACCAGAGTTCAGAACCAGTTCAGAACAAAAGGTCAGAATCAAAGATAAGAACCAAAGTTCAGAACCAGAGTTCAGAACCAAATGTCAGAATGAGAGTTCAGAACCAAAGTTCAGAACCAAAGGTCAGAACCAAAGTTCAGAACCAAAGTTCAGAACCAAAGTTCAGAACCAGAGTTCAGACCCAGAGTTCAGAACCAAAGTTCAGAACCAAAGGTCAGAACCAGAGTTCAGAACCAGAGTTCAGAACCAAAGTTCAGAACCAAAGGTCAGAACCAGAGTTCAGAATCAGAGTTCAGAACCAAAGTTCAGAATGAGAGTTCAGAACCAGAGTTCAGAACCAAAGTTCAGAACCAAAGGTCAGAACCAGAGTTCAGAACCAAAGTTCAGAACCAAAGTTCAGAACCAAAGGTCAGAACCAGAGTTCAGAACCAAAGGTCAGAACCAAAGGTCAGAACCAAAGTTCAGAACGAGAGTTCAGAACCAGAGTTCAGAACCAAAGCTCAGAACCAAAGTTCAGAACCAAAGGTCAGAACCAAAGTTCAGAACCAAGTTTCAGAATGAGAGTTCAGAACCAGAGTTCAGAACCAGTTCAGAACAAAAGGTCAGAATCAAAGATAAGAACCAAAGTTCAGAACCAGAGTTCAGAACCAAAGGTCAGAACCAAAGTTCAGAACCAGAGTTCAGAACAAAAGGTCAGAATCAAAGATAAGAACCAGAGTTCAGAACCAGAGTTCAGAACCAAAGTTCAGAACCAAAGGTCAGAACCAAAGTTCAGAACCAGAGTTCAGAACCAAAGTTCAGAACCAAAGGTCAGAACCAGAGTTCAGAACCAGAGTTCAGAACCAAAGGTCAGAACCAAAGTTCAGAACCAGAGTTCAGAACCAAAGTTCAGAACCAGAGTTCAAAACCAAAGTTCAGGACCAACGGTCAGAACCAAAGTTCAGAATGAGAGTTCAGAACCAGTTCAGAACCAGTTCAGAACCAAAGTTCAGAACCAAAGGTCAGAACCAGAGTTCAGAACCAAAGGTCTGAACCAAAGTTCAGAACGAGAGTTCAGAACCAAAGTTCAGAACCAAAGGTCAGAACCAAAGGTCAGAATGAGAGTTCAGAACCAAAGTTCAGAACCAAAGGTCTGAACCAAAGGTCAGAATGAGAGTTCAGAACCAAAGTTCAGAACCAAAGTTCAGAACCAAAGGTCAGAACCAGAGTTCAGAACCAGAGTTCAGAACCAAAGTTCAGAACCAAAGGTCAAAACCAAAGTTCAGAATGAGAGTTCAGAACCAGAGTTCAGAACCAAAGTTCAGAACCAAAGGTCAGAACCAGAGTTCAGAATGAGAGTTCAGAACCAAAGTTCAGAACCAAAGGTCAGAACCAGAGTTCAGAATGAGAGTTCAGAACCAAAGGTCAGAACCAGAGTTCAGAACCAAAGTTCAGAACCAAAGGTCAGAACCAAAGGTCAGAACCAGAGTTCAGAACCAAAGTTCAGAACCAAAGTTCAGAACCAGAGTTCAGAACCAGAGTTCAGAACCAGAGTTCAGAACCAAAGTTCAGAACCAAAGGTCAGAACCAGAGTTCAGAATCAGAGTTCAGAACCAAAGTTCAGAATGAGAGTTCAGAACCAGAGTTCAGAATCAGAGTTCAGAACCAAAGTTCAGAATGAGAGTTCAGAACCAGAGTTCAGAACCAAAGTTCAGAACCAAAGGTCAGAACCAGAGTTCAGAACCAAAGTTCAGAACCAAAGTTCAGAACCAAAGGTCAGAACCAGAGTTCAGAACCAGAGTTCAGAACCAAAGTTCAGAACCAAAGTTCAGAACCAAAGGTCAGAACCAGAGTTCAGAACCAGAGTTCAGAACCAAAGGTCAGAACCAGAGTTCAGAACCAGTTCAGAACAAAAGGTCAGAATAAGAATTCAGAACCAGAGTTCAGAACCAGAGTTCAGAACCAGTTCAGAACCAAAGGTCAGAACCAGAGTTCAGAACCAAAGTTCAGAACCAAGTTTCAGAATGAGAGTTCAGAACCAGTTCAGAACAAAAGGTCAGAATCAAAGATAAGAACCAAAGGTCAGAACCAAAGGTCAGAATGAGAGTTCAGAACCAAAGTTCAGAACCAAAGTTCAGAACCAGAGTTCAGAACCAAAGTTCAGAACCAGAGTTCAGAACCAGAGTTCAGAACCAAAGTTCAGAACCAGTTCAGTACCAAAGGTCAGAATGAGAGTTCAGAACCAAAGGTCAGAACCAAAGTTCAGAACCAGAGTTCAGAACCAGAGTTCAGAACCAAATGTCAGAACCAGAGTTCAGAACCAAAGTTCAGAATGAGAGTTCAGAACCAAAGGTCAGAACCAGAGTTCAGAACCAAAGTTCAGAACCAAAGGTCAGAACCAAAGGTCAGAATGAGAGTTCAGAACCAGAGTTCAGAACCAAAGGTCAGAACCAGAGTTCAGAACCAAAGTTCAGAATGAGAGTTCAGAACCAAAGTTCAGAACCAGTTCAGAACAAAAGGTCAGAATCAAAGATAAGAACCAAAGGTCTGAACCAAAGGTCAGAATGAGAGTTCAGAACCAAAGTTCAGAACCAAAGGTCAGAACCAGAGTTCAGAACCAGAGTTCAGAACCAAAGTTCAGAACCAAAGGTCAGAACCAAAGTTCAGAATGAGAGTTCAGAACCAGAGTTCAGAACCAAAGTTCAGAATTAGAGTTCAGAACCAGAGTTCAGAACCAAAGTTCAGAACCAAAGGTCAGAACCAGAGTTCAGAATGAGAGTTCAGAACCAAAGGTCAGAACCAGAGTTCAGAACCAAAGTTCAGAACCAAAGTTCAGAACCAAAGGTCAGAACCAATGTTCAGAACCAAAGTTCAGAACCAAAGGTCAGAACCAGAGTTCAGAATGAGAGTTCAGAACCAAAGGTCAGAACCAGAGTTCAGAACCAAAGTTCAGAACCAAAGGTCAGAACCAAAGGTCAGAACCAGAGTTCAGAACCAAAGTTCAGAACCAAAGTTCAGAACCAGAGTTCAGACCCAGAGTTCAGACCCAAAGTTCAGAACCAAAGTTCAGAACCAAAGGTCAGAACCAGAGTTCAGAACCAGAGTTCAGAACCAAAGTTCAGAACCAAAGGTCAGAACCAAAGGTCAGAACCAGAGTTCAGAATCAGAGTTCAGAACCAAAGTTCAGAATGAGAGTTCAGAACCAGAGTTCAGAACCAAAGTTCAGAATGAGAGTTCAGAACCAAAGGTCAGAACCAAAGGTCAGAACCAAAGGTCAGAATGAGAGTTCAGAACCAAAGGTCAGAACCAGAGTTCAGAACCAAAGTTCAGAACCAAAGGTCAGAACCAAAGGTCAGAATGAGAGTTCAGAACCAAAGGTCAGAACCAGAGTTCAGAACCAAAGTTCAGAACCAAAGGTCAGAACCAAAGGTCAGAACCAGAGTTCAGAACCAAAGTTCAGAACCAAAGGTCAGAACCAAAAGTCAGAACCAGAGTTCAGAATGAGAGTTCAGAACCAGAGTTCAGAACCAGAGTTCAGAACCAAAGGTCAGAACCAAAGTTCAGAACCAGAGTTCAGAACCAAAGTTCAGAACCAGAGTTCAGAACCAGAGTTCAGAACCAGTTCAGAACCAAAGTTCAGAACCAAAGGTCAGAACCAAAGTTCAGAACCAGAGTTCAGAACCAAAGTTCAGAACCAAAGGTCAGAACCAGAGTTCAGAACCAGAGTTCAGAACCAAAGTTCAGAACCAAAGTTCAGAACCAAAGGTCAAAACCAAAGTTCAGAATGAGAGTTCAGAACCAGAGTTCAGAACCAAAGTTCAGAACCAAAGGTCAGAACCAGAGTTCAGAATGAGAGTTCAGAACCAAAGTTCAGAACCAAAGGTCAGAACCAGAGTTCAGAATGAGAGTTCAGAACCAAAGGTCAGAACCAGAGTTCAGAACCAAAGTTCAGAACCAAAGGTCAGAACCAAAGGTCAGAACCAGAGTTCAGAACCAAAGTTCAGAACCAAAGTTCAGAACCAGAGTTCAGAACCAGAGTTCAGAACCAAAGTTCAGAACCAAAGGTCAGAACCAGAGTTCAGAATCAGAGTTCAGAACCAAAGTTCAGAATGAGAGTTCAGAACCAGAGTTCAGAATCAGAGTTCAGAACCAAAGTTCAGAATGAGAGTTCAGAACCAGAGTTCAGAACCAAAGTTCAGAACCAAAGGTCAGAACCAGAGTTCAGAACCAAAGTTCAGAACCAAAGTTCAGAACCAAAGGTCAGAACCAGAGTTCAGAACCAGAGTTCAGAACCAAAGTTCAGAACCAAAGTTCAGAACCAAAGGTCAGAACCAGAGTTCAGAACCAGAGTTCAGAACCAAAGGTCAGAACCAGAGTTCAGAACCAGTTCAGAACAAAAGGTCAGAATAAGAATTCAGAACCAGAGTTCAGAACCAGAGTTCAGAACCAGTTCAGAACCAAAGGTCAGAACCAGAGTTCAGAACCAAAGTTCAGAACCAAGTTTCAGAATGAGAGTTCAGAACCAGTTCAGAACAAAAGGTCAGAATCAAAGATAAGAACCAAAGGTCAGAACCAAAGGTCAGAATGAGAGTTCAGAACCAAAGTTCAGAACCAAAGTTCAGAACCAGAGTTCAGAACCAAAGTTCAGAACCAGAGTTCAGAACCAGAGTTCAGAACCAAAGTTCAGAACCAGTTCAGTACCAAAGGTCAGAATGAGAGTTCAGAACCAGAGTTCAGAACCAGAGTTCAGAACCAGAGTTCAGAACCAAAGTTCAGAATGAGAGTTCAGAACCAAAGTTCAGAACCAGTTCAGAACAAAAGGTCAGAATCAAAGATAAGAACCAAAGTTCAGAATGAGAGTTCAGAACAAAAGGTCAGAACCAAAGTTCAGAACCAGAGTTCAGAACCAGAGTTCAGAACCAAATGTCAGAACCAGAGTTCAGAACCAAAGTTCAGAATGAGAGTTCAGAACCAAAGGTCAGAACCAGAGTTCAGAACCAAAGTTCAGAACCAAAGGTCAGAACCAAAGGTCAGAATGAGAGTTCAGAACCAGAGTTCAGAACCAAAGGTCAGAACCAGAGTTCAGAACCAAAGTTCAGAATGAGAGTTCAGAACCAAAGTTCAGAACCAGTTCAGAACAAAAGGTCAGAATCAAAGATAAGAACCAAAGGTCTGAACCAAAGGTCAGAATGAGAGTTCAGAACCAAAGTTCAGAACCAAAGGTCAGAACCAGAGTTCAGAACCAGAGTTCAGAACCAAAGTTCAGAACCAAAGGTCAGAACCAAAGTTCAGAATGAGAGTTCAGAACCAGAGTTCAGAACCAAAGTTCAGAATTAGAGTTCAGAACCAGAGTTCAGAACCAAAGTTCAGAACCAAAGGTCAGAACCAGAGTTCAGAATGAGAGTTCAGAACCAAAGGTCAGAACCAGAGTTCAGAACCAAAGTTCAGAACCAAAGTTCAGAACCAAAGGTCAGAACCAATGTTCAGAACCAAAGTTCAGAACCAAAGGTCAGAACCAGAGTTCAGAATGAGAGTTCAGAACCAAAGGTCAGAACCAGAGTTCAGAACCAAAGTTCAGAACCAAAGGTCAGAACCAAAGGTCAGAACCAGAGTTCAGAACCAAAGTTCAGAACCAAAGTTCAGAACCAGAGTTCAGACCCAGAGTTCAGACCCAAAGTTCAGAACCAAAGTTCAGAACCAAAGGTCAGAACCAAAGGTCAGAACCAGAGTTCAGAACCAGAGTTCAGAACCAAAGTTCAGAACCAAAGGTCAGAACCAAAGGTCAGAACCAGAGTTCAGAATCAGAGTTCAGAACCAAAGTTCAGAATGAGAGTTCAGAACCAGAGTTCAGAACCAAAGTTCAGAATGAGAGTTCAGAACCAAAGGTCAGAACCAAAGGTCAGAACCAAAGGTCAGAATGAGAGTTCAGAACCAAAGGTCAGAACCAGAGTTCAGAACCAAAGTTCAGAACCAAAGGTCAGAACCAAAGGTCAGAATGAGAGTTCAGAACCAAAGGTCAGAACCAGAGTTCAGAACCAAAGTTCAGAACCAAAGGTCAGAACCAAAGGTCAGAACCAGAGTTCAGAACCAAAGTTCAGAACCAAAGGTCAGAACCAAAAGTCAGAACCAGAGTTCAGAATGAGAGTTCAGAACCAGAGTTCAGAACCAGAGTTCAGAACCAAAGGTCAGAACCAAAGTTCAGAACCAGAGTTCAGAACCAAAGTTCAGAACCAGAGTTCAGAACCAGAGTTCAGAACCAGTTCAGAACCAAAGTTCAGAACCAAAGGTCAGAACCAAAGTTCAGAACCAGAGTTCAGAACCAAAGTTCAGAACCAAAGGTCAGAACCAGAGTTCAGAACCAGAGTTCAGAACCAAAGTTCAGAACCAAAGTTCAGAACCAAAGGTCAGAACCAGAGTTCAGAATGAGAGTTCAGAACCAAAGTTCAGAACCAAAGGTCAGAACCAAAGTTCAGAACGAGAGTTCAGAACCAAAGTTCAGAACCAAAGTTCAGAACCAGAGTTCAGAACCAAAGGTCAGAACCAAAGGTCAGAACCAGAGTTCAGAACCAGAGTTCAGAACCAAAGGTCAGAACCAAAGTTCAGAACGAGAGTTCAGAACCAAAGTTCAGAACCAAAGGTCAGAACCAGAGTTCAGAACCAGAGTTCAGAACCAAAGGTCAGAACCAAAGTTCAGAACCAGAGTTCAGAACCAAAGTTCAGAACCAGAGTTCAAAACCAAAGTTCAGGACCAACGGTCAGAACCAAAGTTCAGAATGAGAGTTCAGAACCAGTTCAGAACCAGTTCAGAACCAAAGTTCAGAACCAAAGGTCAGAACCAGAGTTCAGAACCAAATGTCAGAACCAGAGTTCAGAACCAAAGTTCAGAATGAGAGTTCAGAACCAAAGGTCAGAACCAGAGTTCAGAACCAAAGTTCAGAACCAAAGGTCAGAACCAAAGGTCAGAATGAGAGTTCAGAACCAAAGGTCAGAACCAGAGTTCAGAACCAAAGTTCAGAACCAAAGGTCAGAACCAAAGTTCAGAACCAAAGGTCAGAACCAAAGGTCAGAACCAGAGTTCAGAATGAGAGTTCAGAACCAGAGTTCAGAACCAGAGTTCAGAACCAAAGGTCAGAACCAAAGTTCAGAACCAGAGTTCAGAACCAAAGTTCAGAACCAGAGTTCAGAACCAGTTCAGAACCAAAGTTCAGAACCAAAGGTCAGAACCAGAGTTCAGAACCAAAGGTCAGAACCAAAGGTCAGAACCAGATTTCAGAATGAGAGTTCAGAACCAAAGTTCAGAACCAAAGTTCAGAACCAGAGTTCAGAATGAGAGTTCAGAACCAAAGTTCAGAACCAAAGTTCAGAACCAGAGTTCAGAACCAAAGGTCAGAACCAAAGGTCAGAACCAGAGTTCAGAACCAGAGTTCAGAACCAGAGTTCAGAACCAAAGGTCAGAACCAAAGTTCAGAACGAGAGTTCAGAACCAAAGTTCAGAACCAAAGTTCAGAACCAAAGGTCAGAACCAGAGTTCAGAACCAGAGTTCAGAACCAAAGGTCAGAACCAGAGTTCAGAACCAGAGTTCAGAACCAAAGGTCAGAACCAAAGTTCAGAACCAGAGTTCAGAACCAAAGTTCAGGACCAAAGGTCAGAACCAAAGTTCAGAATGAGAGTTCAGAACCAGTTCAGAACCAGTTCAGAACCAAAGTTCAGAACCAAAGGTCAGAACCAGAGTTCAGAACAAAAGGTCTGAACCAAAGTTCAGAACGAGAGTTCAGAACCAAAGTTCAGAACCAAAGGTCAGAACCAAAGGTCAGAATGAGAGTTCAGAACCAAAGTTCAGAACCAAAGGTCTGAACCAAAGGTCAGAATGAGAGTTCAGAACCAAAGTTCAGAACCAAAGGTCAGAACCAAAGTTCAGAATGAGAGTTCAGAACCAAAGTTCAGAACCAAAGGTCTGAACCAAAGGTCAGAATAGCCGCTTTCGGACAGACCGTTCTAAGAAAGTAGTTATCAGAACTACCCTCCTCGAATTTCGTTCTGATAACTATCCTTCCCCAGCGGAACTGTTTCAGTCTGCATTCGCACATGAGTCGGGACCTGATAGGGACTGATGCGCCGCGCGCAGCCGTCTGCTTCAGTGACGTGTTAGCCGTTAGCCATTTAGCGCTACATTCAAACACAAAACAAAACGGTAAAAGTAAGGAGAGTAGAAAAAACACCACCAAGAAGCTAATATGGAGAGCGGGGAGGCCACTGTGTTTATGGTCTGCATGATGGTGATATTAATCATGGACAATCACATCAGGCGTCTAATATCGAGGCTGGAAGAGCTCACAGAGAGAGTCAGGAGATACTTTTTTATTTCATGAAGGAAGAAAGGAGAGCAGAGCGCTGCAGACAAATGAGACCAGTGTAAGTTTAACTTATTATACACCCACCGGTTGTGTCTGTGTCATATGAGGAGACATTTCAGCCGTGATAGCATGACATGGGGCGTAGCTACCGACCACCACACACCTCCGTTAGATTCGTTCTATAGAACCATGAAAAGACCCGACCTCGGAGAAGGAGCTAAATAGTTATAGGAACTAAGGGAGAAAGCCCAGAGTTCCTGTATGTCCGAACACGGGAGAAAACGGCCCCGCGGATTAAAAGGTTATTAGAACTGCCAAAGGTTCCTACAGTCCGAAAGCGGCTAATGAGAGTTCAGAACCAAAGTTCAGAACCAAAGTTCAGAACCAAAGGTCAGAACCAATGTTCAGAACCAAAGTTCAGAACCAAAGGTCAGAACCAGAGTTCAGAATGAGAGTTCAGAACCAAAGGTCAGAACCAGAGTTCAGAACCAAAGTTCAGAACCAAAGGTCAGAACCAGAGTTCAGAACCAAAGTTCAGAACCAAAGTTCAGAACCAGAGTTCAGACCCAGAGTTCAGAACCAAAGTTCAGAACCAAAGGTCAGAACCAGAGTTCAGAACCAAAGTTCAGAACCAAAGGTCAGAACCAGAGTTCAGAACCAAAGTTCAGAACCAAAGGTCAGAACTAGAGTTCAGAACCAAAGGTCAGAACCAAAGTTCAGAACGAGAGTTCAGAACCAGAGTTCAGAACCAAAGGTCAGAACCAAAGTTCAGAACCAAGTTTCAGAATGATAGTTCAGAACCAGAGTTCAGAACCAGTTCAGAACAAAAGGTCAGAATCAAAGATAAGAACCAAAGGTCTGAACCAAAGGTCAGAATGAGAGTTCAGAACCAAAGTTCAGAACCAAAGGTCAGAACCAGAGTTCAGAACCAAAGTTCAGAACCAAAGGTCAGAACCAAAGTTCAGAATGAGAGTTCAGAACCAGAGTTCAGAACCAAAGTTCAGAACCAAATGTCATAACCAAAGTTCAGAATTAGAGTTCAGAACCAGAGTTCAGAACCAAAGTTCAGAACCAAAGTTCAGAACCAAAGGTCAGAACCAATGTTCAGAACCAAAGTTCAGAACCAAAGGTCAGAACCAGAGTTCAGAATGAGAGTTCAGAACCAAAGGTCAGAACCAGAGTTCAGAACCAAAGTTCAGAACCAAAGGTCAGAACCAAAGGTCAGAACCAGAGTTCAGAACCAAAGTTCAGAACCAAAGTTCAGAACCAGAGTTCAGACCCAGAGTTCAGACCCAAAGTTCAGAACCAAAGTTCAGAACCAGAGTTCAGAACCAGAGTTCAGAACCAAAGTTCAGAACCAAAGGTCAGAACCAAAGGTCAGAACCAGAGTTCAGAATCAGAGTTCAGAACCAAAGTTCAGAATGAGAGTTCAGAACCAGAGTTCAGAACCAAAGTTCAGAACCAAAGGTCAGAACCAGAGTTCAGAACCAAAGTTCAGAACCAAAGTTCAGAACCAAAGGTCAGAACCAGAGTTCAGAACCAGAGTTCAGAACCAAAGGTCAGAACCAAAGTTCAGAATGAGAGTTCAGAACCAAAGGTCAGAACCAGAGTTCAGAACCAAAGTTCAGAACCAAAGGTCAGAACCAAAGGTCAGAATGAGAGTTCAGAACCAAAGGTCAGAACCAGAGTTCAGAACCAAAGTTCAGAACCAAAGGTCAGAACCAAAGGTCAGAACCAGAGTTCAGAACCAAAGTTCAGAACCAAAGGTCAGAACCAGAGTTCAGAATGAGAGTTCAGAACCAGAGTTCAGAACCAGAGTTCAGAACCAAAGGTCAGAACCAAAGTTCAGAACCAGAGTTCAGAACCAGAGTTCAGAACCAGTTCAGAACCAAAGTTCAGAACCAAAGGTCAGAACCAGAGTTCAGAACCAAAGTTTAGAACCAAAGGTCAGAACCAAAGTTCAGAACCAGAGTTCAGAACCAAAGTTCAGAACCAAAGGTCAGAACCAGAGTTCAGAACCAGAGTTCAGAACCAGAGTTCAGAACCAAAGGTCAGAACCAGAGTTCAGAACCAAAGTTCAGAACCAGAGTTCAAAACCAAAGTTCAGGACCAACGGTCAGAACCAAAGTTCAGAATGAGAGTTCAGAACCAGTTCAGAACCAGTTCAGAACCAAAGTTCAGAACCAAAGGTCAGAACCAGAGTTCAGAACCAAAGGTCTGAACCAAAGTTCAGAACGAGAGTTCAGAACCAAAGTTCAGAACCAAAGGTCAGAACCAAAGGTCAGAATGAGAGTTCAGAACCAAAGTTCAGAACCAAAGGTCTGAACCAAAGGTCAGAATGAGAGTTCAGAACCAAAGTTCAGAACCAAAGGTCAGAACCAAAGTTCAGAATGAGAGTTCAGAACCAGAGTTCAGAACCAAAGTTCAGAACCAGAGTTCAGAACCAGAGTTCAGAACCAAAGTTCAGAACCAAATGTCAGAACCAAAGTTCAGAATGAGAGTTCAGAACCAGAGTTCAGAACCAAAGTTCAGAACCAAAGGTCAGAACCAGAGTTCAGAATGAGAGTTCAGAACCAAAGGTCAGAACCAGAGTTCAGAACCAAAGTTCAGAACCAAAGGTCAGAACCAGAGTTCAGAATGAGAGTTCAGCACCAAAGGTCAGAACCAGAGTTCAGAACCAAAGTTCAGAACCAAAGGTCAGAACCAGAGTTCAGAACCAAAGTTCAGAACCAAAGTTCAGAACCAGAGTTCAGACCCAGAGTTCAGAACCAAAGTTCAGAACCAAAGGTCAGAACCAGGGTTCAGAACCAAAGTTCAGAACCAAAGTTCAGAACCAAAGGTCAGAACCAGAGTTCAGAACCAAAGGTCAGAACCAGAGTTCAGAACCAAAGGTCAGAACCAAAGGTCAGAACCAAAGTTCAGAACGAGAGTTCAGAACCAGAGTTCAGAACCAAAGGTCAGAACCAAAGTTCAGAACCAAGTTTCAGAATGAGAGTTCAGAACCAGAGTTCAGAACCAGTTCAGAACAAAAGGTCAGAATCAAAGATAAGAACCAAAGTTCAGAACCAGAGTTCAGAACCAGTTCAGAACAAAAGGTCAGAATCAAAGATAAGAACCAAAGTTCAGAACCAGAGTTCAGAACCAGTTCAGAACAAAAGGTCAGAATCAAAGATAAGAACCAAAGGTCAGAACCAGAGTTCAGAACCAAAGGTCTGAACCAAAGGTCAGAATGAGAGTTCAGAACCAAAGGTCAGAACCAAAGTTCAGAATGAGAGTTCAGAACCAGAGTTCAGAACCAAAGTTCAGAACCAAATGTCAGAACCAAAGTTCAGAATGAGAGTTCAGAACCAGAGTTCAGAACCAAAGTTCAGAACCAAAGGTCAGAACCAGAGTTCAGAATGAGAGTTCAGAACCAAAGGTCAAAACCAGAGTTCAGAACCAAAGTTCAGAACCAAAGTTCAGAACCAAAGTTCAGAACCAAAGGTCAGAACCAATGTTCAGAACCAAAGTTCAGAACCAAAGGTCAGAACCAGAGTTCAGAATGAGAGTTCAGAACCAAAGGTCAGAACCAGAGTTCAGAACCAAAGTTCAGAACCAAAGTTCAGAACCAGAGTTCAGACCCAGAGTTCAGAACCAAATGTCAGAACCAAAGTTCAGAACCAGAGTTCAGAACCAGAGTTCAGAACCAAAGTTCAGAACCAAAGGTCAGAACCAGAGTTCAGAATCAGAGTTCAGAACCAAAGTTCAGAATGAGAGTTCAGAACCAGAGTTCAGAACCAAAGTTCAGAACCAAAGGTCAGAACCAGAGTTCAGAACCAAAGTTCAGAACCAAAGTTCAGAACCAAAGGTCAGAACCAGAGTTCAGAACCAGAGTTCAGAACCAAAGGTCAGAACCAAAGTTCAGAACCAAGTTTCAGAATGAGAGTTCAGAACCAAAGTTCAGAACCAGAGTTCAGAACCAAATGTCAGAACCAGAGTTCAGAATGAGAGTTCAGAACCAGAGTTCAGAACCAAAGTTCAGAACCAAAGGTCAGAACCAGAGTTCAGAATGAGAGTTCAGAACCAAAGGTCAGAACCAGAGTTCAGAACCAAAGTTCAGAACCAAAGTTCAGAACCAAAGGTCAGAACCAATGTTCAGAACCAAAGGTCAGAACCAGAGTTCAGAACCAAAGTTCAGAACCAAAGTTCAGAACCAGAGTTCAGACCCAGAGTTCAGAACCAAAGTTCAGAACCAAAGGTCAGAACCAAAGGTCAGAACCAGAGTTCAGAACCAAAGTTCAGAACCAAAGGTCAGAACCAGAGTTCAGAATCAGAGTTCAGAACCAAAGGTCAGAACCAGAGTTCAGAACCAAAGTTCAGAACCAAAGGTCAGAACCAGAGTTCAGAATCAGAGTTCAAAACCAAAGTTCAGAATGAGAGTTCAGAACCAGAGTTCAGAACCAAAGTTCAGAACCAAAGGTCAGAACCAGAGTTCAGAACCAAAGTTCAGAACCAACGTTCAGAACCAAAGGTCAGAACCAGAGTTCAGAACCAGAGTTCAGAACCAAAGGTCAGAACCAGAGTTCAGAACCAGTTCAGAACAAAAGGTCAGAATCAAAGATAAGAACCAAAGTTCAGAACCAGAGTTCAGAACCAGTTCAGAACAAAAGGTCAGAATCAAAGATAAGAACCAGAGTTCAGAACCAAAGGTCAGAACCAAAGGTCAGAACCAGAGTTCAGAACCAAAGTTCAGAACCAAAGGTCAGAACCAAGTTTCAGAATGAGAGTTCAGAACCAGTTCAGAACAAAAGGTCAGAATCAAAGATAAGAACCAAAGGTCAGAACCAAAGGTCAGAATGAGAGTTCAGAACCAAAGGTCAGAACCAAAGTTCAGAACCAGAGTTCAGAACCAGAGTTCAAAACCAGTTCAGAACCAAAGTTCAGAACCAGAGTTCAGAACCAAAGGTCAGAACCAGAGTTCAGAACCAAAGTTCAGAATGAGAGTTCAGAACCAAAGGTCAGAACCAGAGTTCAGAACCAAAGTTCAGAACCAAAGGTCAGAACCAAAGGTCAGAATGAGAGTTCAGAACCAAAGGTCAGAACCAGAGTTCAGAACCAAAGTTCAGAACCAAAGGTCAGAACCAAAGTTCAGAACCAAAGGTCAGAACCAAAGGTCAGAATGAGAGTTCAGAACCAAAGGTCAGAACGAGAGTTCAGAACCAGAGTTCAGAACCAAAGGTCAGAACCAGAATTCAGAACCAGTTCAGTACCAAAGATCAGAACCAAAGGTTAGAACCAAAGGTCAGAATGAGAGTTCAGAACCAAAGGTCAGAACCAAAGTTCAGAACCAAAGGTCAGAACCAAAGTTCAGAATGAGAGTTCAGAACCAAAGTTCAGAACCAAAGGTCAGAACCAGAGTTCAGAACCAGAGTTCAGAACCAAAGTTCAGAATGAGAGTTCAGAACCAGAATTCAGAACCAGTTCAGTACCAAAGGTCAGAACCAGAGTTCAGAACCAAAGGTCAGAACCAAAGGTCAGAACCAGAGTTCAGAACCAGAGTTCAGAACCAAAGTTCAGAACCAAAGCTCAGAACCAGAGTTCAGAACCAAAGGTCAGAACCAGAGGTCAGAATGAGAGTTCAGAACCAAAGTTCAGAACCAAAGTTCAGAACGAGAGTTCAGAACCAAAGTTCAGAACCAAAGTTCAGAACCAAAGGTCAGAATGAGAGTTCGGAACCAGAGTTCAGAACCAGTTCAGAACAAAAGGTCAGAATCAAAGATCAGAACCAAAGGTCAGAACCAAAGTTCAGAACCAAAGTTCAGAACCAAAGGTCAGAATGAGAGTTCAGAACCAAAGGTCAGAACCAAAGGTCAGAACCAAAGTTCAGAACCAAAGTTCAGAACCAAAGGTCAGAATGAGAGTTCAGAACCAAAGGTCAGAACCAAAGATCAGAACCAAAGGTCAGAACCAAAGTTCAGAACCAAAGTTCAGAACCAAAGTTCAGAACCAAAGGTCAGAACCAGAGTTCAGAACCAGAGTTCAGAACCAAAGTTCAGAACCAAAGGTCAAAACCAAAGTTCAGAATGAGAGTTCAGAACCAGAGTTCAGAACCAAAGTTCAGAACCAAAGGTCAGAACCAGAGTTCAGAATGAGAGTTCAGAACCAAAGTTCAGAACCAAAGGTCAGAACCAGAGTTCAGAATGAGAGTTCAGAACCAAAGGTCAGAACCAGAGTTCAGAACCAAAGTTCAGAACCAAAGGTCAGAACCAAAGGTCAGAACCAGAGTTCAGAACCAAAGTTCAGAACCAAAGTTCAGAACCAGAGTTCAGAACCAGAGTTCAGAACCAGAGTTCAGAACCAAAGTTCAGAACCAAAGGTCAGAACCAGAGTTCAGAATCAGAGTTCAGAACCAAAGTTCAGAATGAGAGTTCAGAACCAGAGTTCAGAATCAGAGTTCAGAACCAAAGTTCAGAATGAGAGTTCAGAACCAGAGTTCAGAACCAAAGTTCAGAACCAAAGGTCAGAACCAGAGTTCAGAACCAAAGTTCAGAACCAAAGTTCAGAACCAAAGGTCAGAACCAGAGTTCAGAACCAGAGTTCAGAACCAAAGTTCAGAACCAAAGTTCAGAACCAAAGGTCAGAACCAGAGTTCAGAACCAGAGTTCAGAACCAAAGGTCAGAACCAGAGTTCAGAACCAGTTCAGAACAAAAGGTCAGAATAAGAATTCAGAACCAGAGTTCAGAACCAGAGTTCAGAACCAGTTCAGAACCAAAGGTCAGAACCAGAGTTCAGAACCAAAGTTCAGAACCAAGTTTCAGAATGAGAGTTCAGAACCAGTTCAGAACAAAAGGTCAGAATCAAAGATAAGAACCAAAGGTCAGAACCAAAGGTCAGAATGAGAGTTCAGAACCAAAGTTCAGAACCAAAGTTCAGAACCAGAGTTCAGAACCAAAGTTCAGAACCAGAGTTCAGAACCAGAGTTCAGAACCAAAGTTCAGAACCAGTTCAGTACCAAAGGTCAGAATGAGAGTTCAGAACCAAAGGTCAGAACCAAAGTTCAGAACCAGAGTTCAGAACCAGAGTTCAGAACCAAATGTCAGAACCAGAGTTCAGAACCAAAGTTCAGAATGAGAGTTCAGAACCAAAGGTCAGAACCAGAGTTCAGAACCAAAGTTCAGAACCAAAGGTCAGAACCAAAGGTCAGAATGAGAGTTCAGAACCAGAGTTCAGAACCAAAGGTCAGAACCAGAGTTCAGAACCAAAGTTCAGAATGAGAGTTCAGAACCAAAGTTCAGAACCAGTTCAGAACAAAAGGTCAGAATCAAAGATAAGAACCAAAGGTCTGAACCAAAGGTCAGAATGAGAGTTCAGAACCAAAGTTCAGAACCAAAGGTCAGAACCAGAGTTCAGAACCAGAGTTCAGAACCAAAGTTCAGAACCAAAGGTCAGAACCAAAGTTCAGAATGAGAGTTCAGAACCAGAGTTCAGAACCAAAGTTCAGAATTAGAGTTCAGAACCAGAGTTCAGAACCAAAGTTCAGAACCAAAGGTCAGAACCAGAGTTCAGAATGAGAGTTCAGAACCAAAGGTCAGAACCAGAGTTCAGAACCAAAGTTCAGAACCAAAGTTCAGAACCAAAGGTCAGAACCAATGTTCAGAACCAAAGTTCAGAACCAAAGGTCAGAACCAGAGTTCAGAATGAGAGTTCAGAACCAAAGGTCAGAACCAGAGTTCAGAACCAAAGTTCAGAACCAAAGGTCAGAACCAAAGGTCAGAACCAGAGTTCAGAACCAAAGTTCAGAACCAAAGTTCAGAACCAGAGTTCAGACCCAGAGTTCAGACCCAAAGTTCAGAACCAAAGTTCAGAACCAAAGGTCAGAACCAGAGTTCAGAACCAGAGTTCAGAACCAAAGTTCAGAACCAAAGGTCAGAACCAAAGGTCAGAACCAGAGTTCAGAATCAGAGTTCAGAACCAAAGTTCAGAATGAGAGTTCAGAACCAGAGTTCAGAACCAAAGTTCAGAATGAGAGTTCAGAACCAAAGGTCAGAACCAAAGGTCAGAACCAAAGGTCAGAATGAGAGTTCAGAACCAAAGGTCAGAACCAGAGTTCAGAACCAAAGTTCAGAACCAAAGGTCAGAACCAAAGGTCAGAATGAGAGTTCAGAACCAAAGGTCAGAACCAGAGTTCAGAACCAAAGTTCAGAACCAAAGGTCAGAACCAAAGGTCAGAACCAGAGTTCAGAACCAAAGTTCAGAACCAAAGGTCAGAACCAAAAGTCAGAACCAGAGTTCAGAATGAGAGTTCAGAACCAGAGTTCAGAACCAGAGTTCAGAACCAAAGGTCAGAACCAAAGTTCAGAACCAGAGTTCAGAACCAAAGTTCAGAACCAGAGTTCAGAACCAGAGTTCAGAACCAGTTCAGAACCAAAGTTCAGAACCAAAGGTCAGAACCAAAGTTCAGAACCAGAGTTCAGAACCAAAGTTCAGAACCAAAGGTCAGAACCAGAGTTCAGAACCAGAGTTCAGAACCAAAGTTCAGAACCAAAGTTCAGAACCAAAGGTCAAAACCAAAGTTCAGAATGAGAGTTCAGAACCAGAGTTCAGAACCAAAGTTCAGAACCAAAGGTCAGAACCAGAGTTCAGAATGAGAGTTCAGAACCAAAGTTCAGAACCAAAGGTCAGAACCAGAGTTCAGAATGAGAGTTCAGAACCAAAGGTCAGAACCAGAGTTCAGAACCAAAGTTCAGAACCAAAGGTCAGAACCAAAGGTCAGAACCAGAGTTCAGAACCAAAGTTCAGAACCAAAGTTCAGAACCAGAGTTCAGAACCAGAGTTCAGAACCAAAGTTCAGAACCAAAGGTCAGAACCAGAGTTCAGAATCAGAGTTCAGAACCAAAGTTCAGAATGAGAGTTCAGAACCAGAGTTCAGAATCAGAGTTCAGAACCAAAGTTCAGAATGAGAGTTCAGAACCAGAGTTCAGAACCAAAGTTCAGAACCAAAGGTCAGAACCAGAGTTCAGAACCAAAGTTCAGAACCAAAGTTCAGAACCAAAGGTCAGAACCAGAGTTCAGAACCAGAGTTCAGAACCAAAGTTCAGAACCAAAGTTCAGAACCAAAGGTCAGAACCAGAGTTCAGAACCAGAGTTCAGAACCAAAGGTCAGAACCAGAGTTCAGAACCAGTTCAGAACAAAAGGTCAGAATAAGAATTCAGAACCAGAGTTCAGAACCAGAGTTCAGAACCAGTTCAGAACCAAAGGTCAGAACCAGAGTTCAGAACCAAAGTTCAGAACCAAGTTTCAGAATGAGAGTTCAGAACCAGTTCAGAACAAAAGGTCAGAATCAAAGATAAGAACCAAAGGTCAGAACCAAAGGTCAGAATGAGAGTTCAGAACCAAAGTTCAGAACCAAAGTTCAGAACCAGAGTTCAGAACCAAAGTTCAGAACCAGAGTTCAGAACCAGAGTTCAGAACCAAAGTTCAGAACCAGTTCAGTACCAAAGGTCAGAATGAGAGTTCAGAACCAGAGTTCAGAACCAGAGTTCAGAACCAGAGTTCAGAACCAAAGTTCAGAATGAGAGTTCAGAACCAAAGTTCAGAACCAGTTCAGAACAAAAGGTCAGAATCAAAGATAAGAACCAAAGTTCAGAATGAGAGTTCAGAACAAAAGGTCAGAACCAAAGTTCAGAACCAGAGTTCAGAACCAGAGTTCAGAACCAAATGTCAGAACCAGAGTTCAGAACCAAAGTTCAGAATGAGAGTTCAGAACCAAAGGTCAGAACCAGAGTTCAGAACCAAAGTTCAGAACCAAAGGTCAGAACCAAAGGTCAGAATGAGAGTTCAGAACCAGAGTTCAGAACCAAAGGTCAGAACCAGAGTTCAGAACCAAAGTTCAGAATGAGAGTTCAGAACCAAAGTTCAGAACCAGTTCAGAACAAAAGGTCAGAATCAAAGATAAGAACCAAAGGTCTGAACCAAAGGTCAGAATGAGAGTTCAGAACCAAAGTTCAGAACCAAAGGTCAGAACCAGAGTTCAGAACCAGAGTTCAGAACCAAAGTTCAGAACCAAAGGTCAGAACCAAAGTTCAGAATGAGAGTTCAGAACCAGAGTTCAGAACCAAAGTTCAGAATTAGAGTTCAGAACCAGAGTTCAGAACCAAAGTTCAGAACCAAAGGTCAGAACCAGAGTTCAGAATGAGAGTTCAGAACCAAAGGTCAGAACCAGAGTTCAGAACCAAAGTTCAGAACCAAAGTTCAGAACCAAAGGTCAGAACCAATGTTCAGAACCAAAGTTCAGAACCAAAGGTCAGAACCAGAGTTCAGAATGAGAGTTCAGAACCAAAGGTCAGAACCAGAGTTCAGAACCAAAGTTCAGAACCAAAGGTCAGAACCAAAGGTCAGAACCAGAGTTCAGAACCAAAGTTCAGAACCAAAGTTCAGAACCAGAGTTCAGACCCAGAGTTCAGACCCAAAGTTCAGAACCAAAGTTCAGAACCAAAGGTCAGAACCAAAGGTCAGAACCAGAGTTCAGAACCAGAGTTCAGAACCAAAGTTCAGAACCAAAGGTCAGAACCAAAGGTCAGAACCAGAGTTCAGAATCAGAGTTCAGAACCAAAGTTCAGAATGAGAGTTCAGAACCAGAGTTCAGAACCAAAGTTCAGAATGAGAGTTCAGAACCAAAGGTCAGAACCAAAGGTCAGAACCAAAGGTCAGAATGAGAGTTCAGAACCAAAGGTCAGAACCAGAGTTCAGAACCAAAGTTCAGAACCAAAGGTCAGAACCAAAGGTCAGAATGAGAGTTCAGAACCAAAGGTCAGAACCAGAGTTCAGAACCAAAGTTCAGAACCAAAGGTCAGAACCAAAGGTCAGAACCAGAGTTCAGAACCAAAGTTCAGAACCAAAGGTCAGAACCAAAAGTCAGAACCAGAGTTCAGAATGAGAGTTCAGAACCAGAGTTCAGAACCAGAGTTCAGAACCAAAGGTCAGAACCAAAGTTCAGAACCAGAGTTCAGAACCAAAGTTCAGAACCAGAGTTCAGAACCAGAGTTCAGAACCAGTTCAGAACCAAAGTTCAGAACCAAAGGTCAGAACCAAAGTTCAGAACCAGAGTTCAGAACCAAAGTTCAGAACCAAAGGTCAGAACCAGAGTTCAGAACCAGAGTTCAGAACCAAAGTTCAGAACCAAAGTTCAGAACCAAAGGTCAGAACCAGAGTTCAGAATGAGAGTTCAGAACCAAAGTTCAGAACCAAAGGTCAGAACCAAAGTTCAGAACGAGAGTTCAGAACCAAAGTTCAGAACCAAAGTTCAGAACCAGAGTTCAGAACCAAAGGTCAGAACCAAAGGTCAGAACCAGAGTTCAGAACCAGAGTTCAGAACCAAAGGTCAGAACCAAAGTTCAGAACGAGAGTTCAGAACCAAAGTTCAGAACCAAAGGTCAGAACCAGAGTTCAGAACCAGAGTTCAGAACCAAAGGTCAGAACCAAAGTTCAGAACCAGAGTTCAGAACCAAAGTTCAGAACCAGAGTTCAAAACCAAAGTTCAGGACCAACGGTCAGAACCAAAGTTCAGAATGAGAGTTCAGAACCAGTTCAGAACCAGTTCAGAACCAAAGTTCAGAACCAAAGGTCAGAACCAGAGTTCAGAACCAAATGTCAGAACCAGAGTTCAGAACCAAAGTTCAGAATGAGAGTTCAGAACCAAAGGTCAGAACCAGAGTTCAGAACCAAAGTTCAGAACCAAAGGTCAGAACCAAAGGTCAGAATGAGAGTTCAGAACCAAAGGTCAGAACCAGAGTTCAGAACCAAAGTTCAGAACCAAAGGTCAGAACCAAAGTTCAGAACCAAAGGTCAGAACCAAAGGTCAGAACCAGAGTTCAGAATGAGAGTTCAGAACCAGAGTTCAGAACCAGAGTTCAGAACCAAAGGTCAGAACCAAAGTTCAGAACCAGAGTTCAGAACCAAAGTTCAGAACCAGAGTTCAGAACCAGTTCAGAACCAAAGTTCAGAACCAAAGGTCAGAACCAGAGTTCAGAACCAAAGGTCAGAACCAAAGGTCAGAACCAGATTTCAGAATGAGAGTTCAGAACCAAAGTTCAGAACCAAAGTTCAGAACCAGAGTTCAGAATGAGAGTTCAGAACCAAAGTTCAGAACCAAAGTTCAGAACCAGAGTTCAGAACCAAAGGTCAGAACCAAAGGTCAGAACCAGAGTTCAGAACCAGAGTTCAGAACCAGAGTTCAGAACCAAAGGTCAGAACCAAAGTTCAGAACGAGAGTTCAGAACCAAAGTTCAGAACCAAAGTTCAGAACCAAAGGTCAGAACCAGAGTTCAGAACCAGAGTTCAGAACCAAAGGTCAGAACCAGAGTTCAGAACCAGAGTTCAGAACCAAAGGTCAGAACCAAAGTTCAGAACCAGAGTTCAGAACCAAAGTTCAGGACCAAAGGTCAGAACCAAAGTTCAGAATGAGAGTTCAGAACCAGTTCAGAACCAGTTCAGAACCAAAGTTCAGAACCAAAGGTCAGAACCAGAGTTCAGAACAAAAGGTCTGAACCAAAGTTCAGAACGAGAGTTCAGAACCAAAGTTCAGAACCAAAGGTCAGAACCAAAGGTCAGAATGAGAGTTCAGAACCAAAGTTCAGAACCAAAGGTCTGAACCAAAGGTCAGAATGAGAGTTCAGAACCAAAGTTCAGAACCAAAGGTCAGAACCAAAGTTCAGAATGAGAGTTCAGAACCAAAGTTCAGAACCAAAGGTCTGAACCAAAGGTCAGAATAGCCGCTTTCGGACAGACCGTTCTAAGAAAGTAGTTATCAGAACTACCCTCCTCGAATTTCGTTCTGATAACTATCCTTCCCCAGCGGAACTGTTTCAGTCTGCATTCGCACATGAGTCGGGACCTGATAGGGACTGATGCGCCGCGCGCAGCCGTCTGCTTCAGTGACGTGTTAGCCGTTAGCCATTTAGCGCTACATTCAAACACAAAACAAAACGGTAAAAGTAAGGAGAGTAGAAAAAACACCACCAAGAAGCTAATATGGAGAGCGGGGAGGCCACTGTGTTTATGGTCTGCATGATGGTGATATTAATCATGGACAATCACATCAGGCGTCTAATATCGAGGCTGGAAGAGCTCACAGAGAGAGTCAGGAGATACTTTTTTATTTCATGAAGGAAGAAAGGAGAGCAGAGCGCTGCAGACAAATGAGACCAGTGTAAGTTTAACTTATTATACACCCACCGGTTGTGTCTGTGTCATATGAGGAGACATTTCAGCCGTGATAGCATGACATGGGGCGTAGCTACCGACCACCACACACCTCCGTTAGATTCGTTCTATAGAACCATGAAAAGACCCGACCTCGGAGAAGGAGCTAAATAGTTATAGGAACTAAGAGAGAAAGCCCCGAGTTCCTGCATGTCCGAACACGGGAGAAAACGGCCCCGCGGATTAAAAGGTTATTAGAACTGCCAAAGGTTCCTACAGTCCGAAAGCGGCTAATGAGAGTTCAGAACCAAAGTTCAGAACCAAAGTTCAGAACCAAAGGTCAGAACCAATGTTCAGAACCAAAGTTCAGAACCAAAGGTCAGAACCAGAGTTCAGAATGAGAGTTCAGAACCAAAGGTCAGAACCAGAGTTCAGAACCAAAGTTCAGAACCAAAGGTCAGAACCAGAGTTCAGAACCAAAGTTCAGAACCAAAGTTCAGAACCAGAGTTCAGACCCAGAGTTCAGAACCAAAGTTCAGAACCAAAGGTCAGAACCAGAGTTCAGAACCAAAGTTCAGAACCAAAGGTCAGAACCAGAGTTCAGAACCAAAGTTCAGAACCAAAGGTCAGAACTAGAGTTCAGAACCAAAGGTCAGAACCAAAGTTCAGAACGAGAGTTCAGAACCAGAGTTCAGAACCAAAGGTCAGAACCAAAGTTCAGAACCAAGTTTCAGAATGATAGTTCAGAACCAGAGTTCAGAACCAGTTCAGAACAAAAGGTCAGAATCAAAGATAAGAACCAAAGGTCTGAACCAAAGGTCAGAATGAGAGTTCAGAACCAAAGTTCAGAACCAAAGGTCAGAACCAGAGTTCAGAACCAAAGTTCAGAACCAAAGGTCAGAACCAAAGTTCAGAATGAGAGTTCAGAACCAGAGTTCAGAACCAAAGTTCAGAACCAAATGTCATAACCAAAGTTCAGAATTAGAGTTCAGAACCAGAGTTCAGAACCAAAGTTCAGAACCAAAGTTCAGAACCAAAGGTCAGAACCAATGTTCAGAACCAAAGTTCAGAACCAAAGGTCAGAACCAGAGTTCAGAATGAGAGTTCAGAACCAAAGGTCAGAACCAGAGTTCAGAACCAAAGTTCAGAACCAAAGGTCAGAACCAAAGGTCAGAACCAGAGTTCAGAACCAAAGTTCAGAACCAAAGTTCAGAACCAGAGTTCAGACCCAGAGTTCAGACCCAAAGTTCAGAACCAAAGTTCAGAACCAGAGTTCAGAACCAGAGTTCAGAACCAAAGTTCAGAACCAAAGGTCAGAACCAAAGGTCAGAACCAGAGTTCAGAATCAGAGTTCAGAACCAAAGTTCAGAATGAGAGTTCAGAACCAGAGTTCAGAACCAAAGTTCAGAACCAAAGGTCAGAACCAGAGTTCAGAACCAAAGTTCAGAACCAAAGTTCAGAACCAAAGGTCAGAACCAGAGTTCAGAACCAGAGTTCAGAACCAAAGGTCAGAACCAAAGTTCAGAATGAGAGTTCAGAACCAAAGGTCAGAACCAGAGTTCAGAACCAAAGTTCAGAACCAAAGGTCAGAACCAAAGGTCAGAATGAGAGTTCAGAACCAAAGGTCAGAACCAGAGTTCAGAACCAAAGTTCAGAACCAAAGGTCAGAACCAAAGGTCAGAACCAGAGTTCAGAACCAAAGTTCAGAACCAAAGGTCAGAACCAGAGTTCAGAATGAGAGTTCAGAACCAGAGTTCAGAACCAGAGTTCAGAACCAAAGGTCAGAACCAAAGTTCAGAACCAGAGTTCAGAACCAGAGTTCAGAACCAGTTCAGAACCAAAGTTCAGAACCAAAGGTCAGAACCAGAGTTCAGAACCAAAGTTTAGAACCAAAGGTCAGAACCAAAGTTCAGAACCAGAGTTCAGAACCAAAGTTCAGAACCAAAGGTCAGAACCAGAGTTCAGAACCAGAGTTCAGAACCAGAGTTCAGAACCAAAGGTCAGAACCAGAGTTCAGAACCAAAGTTCAGAACCAGAGTTCAAAACCAAAGTTCAGGACCAACGGTCAGAACCAAAGTTCAGAATGAGAGTTCAGAACCAGTTCAGAACCAGTTCAGAACCAAAGTTCAGAACCAAAGGTCAGAACCAGAGTTCAGAACCAAAGGTCTGAACCAAAGTTCAGAACGAGAGTTCAGAACCAAAGTTCAGAACCAAAGGTCAGAACCAAAGGTCAGAATGAGAGTTCAGAACCAAAGTTCAGAACCAAAGGTCTGAACCAAAGGTCAGAATGAGAGTTCAGAACCAAAGTTCAGAACCAAAGGTCAGAACCAAAGTTCAGAATGAGAGTTCAGAACCAGAGTTCAGAACCAAAGTTCAGAACCAGAGTTCAGAACCAGAGTTCAGAACCAAAGTTCAGAACCAAATGTCAGAACCAAAGTTCAGAATGAGAGTTCAGAACCAGAGTTCAGAACCAAAGTTCAGAACCAAAGGTCAGAACCAGAGTTCAGAATGAGAGTTCAGAACCAAAGGTCAGAACCAGAGTTCAGAACCAAAGTTCAGAACCAAAGGTCAGAACCAGAGTTCAGAATGAGAGTTCAGCACCAAAGGTCAGAACCAGAGTTCAGAACCAAAGTTCAGAACCAAAGGTCAGAACCAGAGTTCAGAACCAAAGTTCAGAACCAAAGTTCAGAACCAGAGTTCAGACCCAGAGTTCAGAACCAAAGTTCAGAACCAAAGGTCAGAACCAGGGTTCAGAACCAAAGTTCAGAACCAAAGTTCAGAACCAAAGGTCAGAACCAGAGTTCAGAACCAAAGGTCAGAACCAGAGTTCAGAACCAAAGGTCAGAACCAAAGGTCAGAACCAAAGTTCAGAACGAGAGTTCAGAACCAGAGTTCAGAACCAAAGGTCAGAACCAAAGTTCAGAACCAAGTTTCAGAATGAGAGTTCAGAACCAGAGTTCAGAACCAGTTCAGAACAAAAGGTCAGAATCAAAGATAAGAACCAAAGTTCAGAACCAGAGTTCAGAACCAGTTCAGAACAAAAGGTCAGAATCAAAGATAAGAACCAAAGTTCAGAACCAGAGTTCAGAACCAGTTCAGAACAAAAGGTCAGAATCAAAGATAAGAACCAAAGGTCAGAACCAGAGTTCAGAACCAAAGGTCTGAACCAAAGGTCAGAATGAGAGTTCAGAACCAAAGGTCAGAACCAAAGTTCAGAATGAGAGTTCAGAACCAGAGTTCAGAACCAAAGTTCAGAACCAAATGTCAGAACCAAAGTTCAGAATGAGAGTTCAGAACCAGAGTTCAGAACCAAAGTTCAGAACCAAAGGTCAGAACCAGAGTTCAGAATGAGAGTTCAGAACCAAAGGTCAAAACCAGAGTTCAGAACCAAAGTTCAGAACCAAAGTTCAGAACCAAAGTTCAGAACCAAAGGTCAGAACCAATGTTCAGAACCAAAGTTCAGAACCAAAGGTCAGAACCAGAGTTCAGAATGAGAGTTCAGAACCAAAGGTCAGAACCAGAGTTCAGAACCAAAGTTCAGAACCAAAGTTCAGAACCAGAGTTCAGACCCAGAGTTCAGAACCAAATGTCAGAACCAAAGTTCAGAACCAGAGTTCAGAACCAGAGTTCAGAACCAAAGTTCAGAACCAAAGGTCAGAACCAGAGTTCAGAATCAGAGTTCAGAACCAAAGTTCAGAATGAGAGTTCAGAACCAGAGTTCAGAACCAAAGTTCAGAACCAAAGGTCAGAACCAGAGTTCAGAACCAAAGTTCAGAACCAAAGTTCAGAACCAAAGGTCAGAACCAGAGTTCAGAACCAGAGTTCAGAACCAAAGGTCAGAACCAAAGTTCAGAACCAAGTTTCAGAATGAGAGTTCAGAACCAAAGTTCAGAACCAGAGTTCAGAACCAAATGTCAGAACCAGAGTTCAGAATGAGAGTTCAGAACCAGAGTTCAGAACCAAAGTTCAGAACCAAAGGTCAGAACCAGAGTTCAGAATGAGAGTTCAGAACCAAAGGTCAGAACCAGAGTTCAGAACCAAAGTTCAGAACCAAAGTTCAGAACCAAAGGTCAGAACCAATGTTCAGAACCAAAGGTCAGAACCAGAGTTCAGAACCAAAGTTCAGAACC
Source organism: Odontesthes bonariensis (assembly GCF_027942865.1). Taxonomy (NCBI): domain Eukaryota; kingdom Metazoa; phylum Chordata; class Actinopteri; order Atheriniformes; family Atherinopsidae; genus Odontesthes; species Odontesthes bonariensis. Next base: position 213,501 of record NC_134529.1, on the reverse strand, counting down.
AAAGTTCAGAACCAGAGTTCAGACCCAGAGTTCAGAACCAAAGTTCAGAACCAAAGGTCAGAACCAAAGGTCAGAACCAGAGTTCAGAACCAAAGTTCAGAACCAAAGGTCAGAACCAGAGTTCAGAATCAGAGTTCAGAACCAAAGGTCAGAACCAGAGTTCAGAACCAAAGTTCAGAACCAAAGGTCAGAACCAGAGTTCAGAATCAGAGTTCAAAACCAAAGTTCAGAATGAGAGTTCAGAACCAGAGTTCAGAACCAAAGTTCAGAACCAAAGGTCAGAACCAGAGTTCAGAACCAAAGTTCAGAACCAACGTTCAGAACCAAAGGTCAGAACCAGAGTTCAGAACCAGAGTTCAGAACCAAAGGTCAGAACCAGAGTTCAGAACCAGTTCAGAACAAAAGGTCAGAATCAAAGATAAGAACCAAAGTTCAGAACCAGAGTTCAGAACCAGTTCAGAACAAAAGGTCAGAATCAAAGATAAGAACCAGAGTTCAGAACCAAAGGTCAGAACCAAAGGTCAGAACCAGAGTTCAGAACCAAAGTTCAGAACCAAAGGTCAGAACCAAGTTTCAGAATGAGAGTTCAGAACCAGTTCAGAACAAAAGGTCAGAATCAAAGATAAGAACCAAAGGTCAGAACCAAAGGTCAGAATGAGAGTTCAGAACCAAAGGTCAGAACCAAAGTTCAGAACCAGAGTTCAGAACCAGAGTTCAAAACCAGTTCAGAACCAAAGTTCAGAACCAGAGTTCAGAACCAAAGGTCAGAACCAGAGTTCAGAACCAAAGTTCAGAATGAGAGTTCAGAACCAAAGGTCAGAACCAGAGTTCAGAACCAAAGTTCAGAACCAAAGGTCAGAACCAAAGGTCAGAATGAGAGTTCAGAACCAAAGGTCAGAACCAGAGTTCAGAACCAAAGTTCAGAACCAAAGGTCAGAACCAAAGTTCAGAACCAAAGGTCAGAACCAAAGGTCAGAATGAGAGTTCAGAACCAAAGGTCAGAACGAGAGTTCAGAACCAGAGTTCAGAACCAAAGGTCAGAACCAGAATTCAGAACCAGTTCAGTACCAAAGATCAGAACCAAAGGTTAGAACCAAAGGTCAGAATGAGAGTTCAGAACCAAAGGTCAGAACCAAAGTTCAGAACCAAAGGTCAGAACCAAAGTTCAGAATGAGAGTTCAGAACCAAAGTTCAGAACCAAAGGTCAGAACCAGAGTTCAGAACCAGAGTTCAGAACCAAAGTTCAGAATGAGAGTTCAGAACCAGAATTCAGAACCAGTTCAGTACCAAAGGTCAGAACCAGAGTTCAGAACCAAAGGTCAGAACCAAAGGTCAGAACCAGAGTTCAGAACCAGAGTTCAGAACCAAAGTTCAGAACCAAAGCTCAGAACCAGAGTTCAGAACCAAAGGTCAGAACCAGAGGTCAGAATGAGAGTTCAGAACCAAAGTTCAGAACCAAAGTTCAGAACGAGAGTTCAGAACCAAAGTTCAGAACCAAAGTTCAGAACCAAAGGTCAGAATGAGAGTTCGGAACCAGAGTTCAGAACCAGTTCAGAACAAAAGGTCAGAATCAAAGATCAGAACCAAAGGTCAGAACCAAAGTTCAGAACCAAAGTTCAGAACCAAAGGTCAGAATGAGAGTTCAGAACCAAAGGTCAGAACCAAAGGTCAGAACCAAAGTTCAGAACCAAAGTTCAGAACCAAAGGTCAGAATGAGAGTTCAGAACCAAAGGTCAGAACCAAAGATCAGAACCAAAGGTCAGAACCAAAGTTCAGAACCAAAGTTCAGAACCAAAGGTCAGAATGAGAGTTCAGAACCAAAGGTCAGAATGAGAGTTCAGAACCAAAGGTCAGAACCAAAGTTCAGAACCAAAGGTCAGAACCAGAGTTCAGAACCAGAGTTCAGAACCAAAGTTCAGAACCAAAGGTCAGAACCAAAGGTCAGAACCAGAGTTCAGAACCAGAGTTCAGAACCAAAGTTCAGAACCAAAGCTCAGAACCAGAGTTCAGAACCAAAGTTCATAACCAAAGGTCAGAACCAGAGTTCAGAACCAAAGTTCAGAACCAAAGGTCAGAACCAGAGGTCAGAATGAGAGTTCAGAACCAAAGTTCAGAACCAAAGTTCAGAACGAGAGTTCAGAACCAAAGTTCAGAACCAAAGTTCAGAACCAGAGTTCAGAACCAAAGGTCAGAACCAAAGTTCAGAACCAAAGGTCAGAACCAAAGTTCAGAATGAGAGTTCAGAACCAAAGGTCAGAACCAAAGTTCAGAACCAAAGGTCAGAACCAAAGTTCAGAATGAGAGTTCGGAACCAGAGTTCAGAACCAGTTCAGAACAAAAGGTCAGAATCAAAGATCAGAACCAAAGGTCAGAACCAAAGTTCAGAACCAAAGTTCAGAACCAAAGGTCAGAATGAGAGTTCAGAACCAAAGGTCAGAACCAAAGTTCAGAACCAGAGTTCAAAACCAAAGGTCAGAACCAGAGTTCAGAACCAAAGTTCAGAATGAGAGTTCAGAACCAAAGGTCAGAACCAGAGTTCAGAACCAAAGTTCAGAATGAGAGTTCAGAACCAAAGGTCAGAACCAGAGTTCAGAACCAAAGTTCAGAACCAAAGTTCAGAACCAGAGTTCAGAACCAGTTCAGAACCAAAGGTCAGAATCAAAGATCAGAACCAAAGGTTAGAACCAAAGGTCAGAATGAGAGTTCAGAACCAAAGGTTAGAACCAGAGTTCAGAACCAAAGTTCAGAACCAAAGGTCAGAACCAAAGTTCAGAATGAGAGTTCGGAACCAGAGTTCAGAACCAGTTCAGAACAAAAGGTCAGAATCAAAGATCAGAACCAAAGGTCAGAACCAAAGTTCAGAACCAAAGTTCAGAACCAAAGGTCAGAATGAGAGTTCAGAACCAAAGGTCAGAACCAAAGTTCAGAACCAGAGTTCAAAACCAAAGGTCAGAACCAGAGTTCAGAACCAAAGTTCAGAATGAGAGTTCAGAACCAAAGGTCAGAACCAGAGTTCAGAACCAAAGTTCAGAATGAGAGTTCAGAACCAAAGGTCAGAACCAGAGTTCAGAACCAAAGTTCAGAACCAAAGTTCAGAACCAGAGTTCAGAACCAGTTCAGAACCAAAGGTCAGAATCAAAGATCAGAACCAAAGGTTAGAACCAAAGGTCAGAATGAGAGTTCAGAACCAAAGGTTAGAACCAGAGTTCAGAACCAAAGTTCAGAACCAAAGGTCAGAACCAAAGGTCAGAATGAGAGTTCAGAACCAAAGGTCAGAACCAGAGTTCAGAACCAGAGTTCAGAACCAAAGGTCAGAACCAGTTCAGTACCAAAGTTCAGAACCAAAGGTCAGAACCAAAGGTCAGAACCAGAGTTCAGAACCAAAGTTCAGAACCAAAGGTGAGAACCAAAGGTCAGAACCAACACATGTCCGTACTCACCCTGTTGTCCAGCGCCAGGTTCTCTCCTCTGGACAGAACCACCTCCAGAGTTTCCTCCAGGTGATCCATCAAAGCATCCAACACCTCGACAGCAGCAAACAAACAAAGTGAGAGTTTAGGTGGAACCGATACGCCGAGGAACACACCAACAGAGGCCTAGATTTCAAAAAGTCATTAATCCTGATCCAGCTCTTTGTTTGGGCATCATTAGAACCGAGTCTCTGGAGGAAAACTGACCCATAAAGAAGTTTTTAATTCCAGTAAAAGGCTATTAAAAAGGGGACTTTCACCCTTTTCCAAACAGACAGCCGAGGTGAACGCAGCAGGGTCACCATGACCCAAAAAACTGGTTGCTGGGGGGTATCAGCCGGTGAAATCCGGATCAGACCCAACTGGGTCACAAACAGAACCAGCCATTTCACAGCTGCCCTGTGACATCACAGGAAGTTCTGTCCTGCAGCAACCTGATTGGTGGAGAAGCGTGTGTGGGCGTGGCTTCTCACCTCCAGGGTGTTGTCTTGCAGCAGCAGCAGCAGCTCTTTGTGCACCAGGTGGACGTTTGACCCGAGCAGCTTCACCACCTGAAAGGAAGAGGCACCATGTGACTTCAGAGCAGACGCCCAATGATATGTGTGAGATATGTCACCTCGCTAAAGCGGGATTTATAGTCGACGTGTCGCTCAACGCGCAGCCAGAGCGTGACATCAAAATCACGTTTCTTGCCTGGCGGCGCGTTGTCGTGCACCAGTCGACCAGACACCAGACAAACCGGAGGACCAGGTGGAAAACCGGCTCACGGCTGACCGTTGTGTCATGTAAAATACTTGTCGATAGGAATCTGCGGTTGTTTCATTCTCTGGAAGCAGCTTTGAGTATTAGCGCTAAATAAAACCGATCTATTATTATTATTATTGTTGCATCCTGAAAGGCAACGATGCTACAGCGGCATTGTTTTCTTCTCTACATTCCTGGTTGTAGAGTAGTTAGCGGTAACCTTCACGTAGCAGCGACTCCTCTGTGACGGAGAAAACTGCAACTGCAGGCGCATCGACTTTATAAATGGTCATCAACACGAGCCGACGCCGCAACCATGCGGGAGCCTTAAGAGACGGCCATATTTCAGAAGGAGGGCTCCTCCCACCAACCAGCCTGGAAGGCAGCCTCACCTGGTGGAAGGCAGCCTCACCTGGTGGAAGGTAGCCTCACCTGGTGGAAGGCAGCCTCACCTGGTGGAAGGCAGCCTCACCTGGTGGAAGGCAGCCTCACCTGGTGAAAGGTAGCCTCACCTGGTGAAAGGTAGCCTCACCTGGTGAAAGGTAGCCTCACCTGGTGGAAGGCAGCCTCACCTGGTGGAAGGCAGCCTCACCTGGTGGAAGGCAGCCTCACCTGGTGAAAGGTAGCCTCACCTGGTGAAAGGTAGCCTCACCTGGTGAAAGGTAGCCTCACCTGGTGGAAGGTAGCCTCACCTGGTGGAAGGCAGCCTCACCTGGTGAAAGGTAGCCTCACCTGGTGATGGCACCTCACTTGGTGGAAGATAGCCTCACCTGGTGGAAGGCAGTCTCACCTGGTGGAAGGCAGCCTCACCTGATGGAAGGTAGCCTCACCTGGTGATGGCACCTCACTTGGTGGAAGATAGCCTCACCTGGTGGAAGGCAGTCTCACCTGGTGGAAGGCAGCCTCACCTGGTGGAAGGCAGCCTCACCTGGTGGAAGGCAGCCTCACCTGGTGGAAGGTAGCCTCACCTGGTGGAAGGCAGCCTCACCTGGTGATGGCACCTCACTTGGTGGAAGGCAGCCTCACCTGGTGGAAGGCAGCCTCACCTGGTGGAAGGCAGCCTCACCTGGTGGAAGGTAGCCTCACCTGGTGGAAGGCAGCCTCACCTGGTGGAAGGCAGCCTCACCTGGTGGAAGGCAGCCTCACCTGGTGATGGCACCTCACTTGGTGGAAGGCAGCCTCACCTGGTGGAAGGCAGCCTCACCTGGTGGAAGGCAGCCTCACCTGGTGGAAGGCAGCCTCACCTGGTGGAAGGCAGCCTCACCTGGTGGAAGGCAGCCTCACCTGGTGGAAGGTAGCCTCACCTGGTGGAAGGCAGCCTCACCTGGTGATGGCACCTCACTTGGTGGAAGGCAGCCTCACCTGGTGGAAGGCAGCCTCACCTGGTGGAAGGCAGCCTCACCTGGTGGAAGGTAGCCTCACCTGGTGGAAGGTAGCCTCACCTGGTGAAATGTAGCCTCACCTGGTGAAATGTAGCCTCACCTGGTGAAAGGTAGCCTCACCTGGTGGAAGGCAGCCTCACCTGGTGGAAACAAGCCTCAACTGGTGAAAGGCAGCCTCACCTGGTGGAAGGCAGCCTCACCTGGTGAAAGGTAGCCTCACCTGGTGAAAGGTAGCCTCACCTGGTGAAAGGTAGCCTCAACTGGTGAAAGGTAGCCTCACCTGGTGAAAGGTAGCCTCACCTGGTGGAAACCAGCCTCACCTGGTGAAAGGTAGCCTCACCTGGTGAAAGGTAGCCTCACCTGGTGAAAGGTAGCCTCACCTGGTGAAAGGCAGCCTCACCTGGTGAAAGGTAGCCTCACCTGGTGAAAGGCAGCCTCAGCTGGTGAAAGGCAGCCTCACCTGGTGAAAGGTAGCCTCACCTGGTGGAAGGTAGCCTGACCTGGTGGAAACCAGCCTCACCTGGTGAAAGGTAGCCTCACCTGGTGAAAGGTAGCCTCACCTGGTGGAAGGTAGCCTCACTTGGTGGAAGGTAGCCTCACCTTGTGAAAGGCAGCCTCACCTGGTGGAAGGCAGCCTCACCTGGTGGAAGGCAGCCTCACCTGGTGGAAGATAGCCTCGCCTGGTGAAAGGTAGCCTCGCCTGGTGGAAGGCAGCCTCACCTGGTGGAAGATAGCCTCACCTGGTGAAAGGTAGCCTCACCTGGTGGAAGGTAGCCTCACCTGGTGGAAGGCAGCCTCACCTGGTGGAAGGTAGCCTCACCTTGTGAAAGGTAGCCTCACCTGGTGGAAGGCAGCCTCACCTGGTGGAAGGTAGCCTCACTTGGTGGAAGGTAGCCTCACCTGGTGGAAGGCAGCCTCACCTGGTGGAAGGTAGCCTCACCTGGTGGAAGGCAGCCTCACCTGGTGGAAGGTAGCCTCACCTGGTGGAAGGCAGCCTCACCTGGTGGAAGGCAGCCTCACCTGGTGGAAGGCAGCCTCACCTGGTGGAAGGTAGCCTCACCTGGTGGAAGGTAGCCTCACCTGGTGGAAGGTAGCGGCAGCACTCTGCCGGACAATGACCTCGGGGTCACTGCAGAGACCGGAGAACAATGGGTAGAGTTCAGACAGGAAGTGAGCTGAATCCACGAACACCAACATGGCCTGGATGGAGACAGTAAAAGACCTCATCAGGTGAATAACTGAAGAACCATGATTAACCCAAAGGAACCCAGAGAAACCACAATTAACCCAAAGGAACCAAGAGGAACCATAATTAACCTAAAGGAACCCAGAGGAACCATAATTAACCCAAAGGAACCCAGAGGAACCATAATTAACCCAAAGGAACCAAGAGGAACCACTATTAACCCAAAAGAACCATGATTAACCCAAAGGGACCCTGAAGAACCATGATTAACCCATAGGAACCAAAATGAACCAATATTAACCCAAAAGAACCATGTTTAACCCAAAGGAACCATGATTAACCCAAAGGAACCCAGATGAACCATAATTAACCCAAAGGAAACAAGAGGAACCATAATTAACCCAAAGGAACCAAGAGGAACCATAATTAACCCAAAGGAACCCAGATGAACGATAATTAACCCAAAGGAACCAAAAGGATTAACCTGAGGAACCTGAGGAACCCTCAGGGGGAACCAAAAGGATTAACCTGAGGAACCTGAGGAACCTCAGGGGGAACCAAAAGGATTAACCTGAGGAACCTGAGGAACCTCAGGGGGAACCAAAAGGATTAACCTGAGGAACCTGAGGAACCCTTAGGGGGAACCAAAAGGATTAACCTGAGGAACCTCAGGGGGAACCCTCAGGGGGAACCAAACGGATTAAGCTGAGGAACCTGAGGAACCCTCAGGGGGAAATCCATGCCTACCGGCAGGTTGTAGCAGCAGTTGCAGCGGATCAGGGTGGACTCGCTGGGTCCATCGGGCGGATCTCCTTCAGTCTGCAGTCCTGTGACACACAGAAGTTTGAACTTCTCCAGTAAGCGACCTTTCTGCTCGTCTGACAGGGAACCTGAAGGAGTGACATCAGAACCGTGAAGATCTGCCAATAACAGAGATATCATCTGGTTCTGCTCGTCTGACAGGGAACCTGATGGAGAGACGGGTGATCAGAACCATGAAGATCTGCCAACAACAGAGATATCATCTGGTTCTGCTCGTCTGACAGGGAACCTGAAGGAGAGACGGGTCATCAGAACCATGAAGATCTGCCAACAACAGAGATATCATCTGGTTCTGCTCGTCTGACAGGGAACCTGATGGAGAGACGGGTCATAGAACCATGAAGATCTGCCAATAACAGAGATATCATCTGGTTCTGCTCGTCTGACAGGAAACTGAGGAACCTGAGGAACCTGAGGAACATGAGGAACATGAGGAACCTGAGGAACATGAGGAACATGAGGAACCTGAGGAACATGAGGAACCTGAGGAACCTGAGGAACATGAGGAACCTGAGGAACATGAGGAACCTGAGGAACCTGAGGAACATGAGGAACATGAGAACCTGAGGAACATGAGGAACATGAGGAACCTGAGGAACATGAGGAACATAAGGAACATGAGGAACCTGAGGAACATGAGGAACATGAGGAACATGAGGAACCTGAGGAACATGAGGAACATGAGGAACCTGAGGAACATGAGGAACCTGAAGAACATGAGAACCTGAGGAACATGAGGAACATGAGGAACATGAGGAACATGAGGAACCCGAGGATCATGAGGAACATAAGGAACATGAGGAACATGAGGAACCTAAGGAACCTGAGGAACCTGAGGAACATGAGGAACCTGAGGAACCTGAGGAACATGAGGAACCTGAGGAACATGAGGAACCTGAGGAACATGAGGAACATGAGAACCTGAGGAACATGAGGAACATGAGGAACCTGAGGAACATGAGGAACATGAGGAACCTGAGGAACCTGAGGAACATGAGGAACATGAGGAACATGAGGAACATGAGGAACCTGAGGAACATGAGGAACCTGAAGAACATGAGAACCTGAGGAACCTGAGGAACATGAGGAACCTGAGGAACATGAGGAACCTGAGGAACCTGAGGAACCTCAGGAACATGAGGAACATGAGGAACCTGAGGAACGTGAGGAACCTGAGGAACCTGAGGTACATGAGGAACCTGAGGAACATGAGGAACCTGAGGAACATGAGGAACATGAGGAACCTGAGGAACATGAGGAACCTGAGGAACATGAGGAACATGAGGAACCTGAGGAACATGAGGAACCTGAGGAACCTGAGGAACCTGAGGAACATGAGGAACATGAGGAACATGAGGAACCTGAGGAACATGAGGAACATGAGGAACCTGAGGAACATGAGGAACCTGAGGAACCTGAGGAACATGAGGAACATGAGGAACATGAGGAACCTGAGGAACCTGAGGAACATGAGGAACATGAGGAAGCTTCTGACAACAGCTCACCTGCCAGGCTGCTGCAGAGCTTCCCAAACTGGAAGGACAATGATGTCATCACGGCTTCGTCCACCTGTGGCGCTGCATCACACACCGCCATCACCATGGGAACCAAGACGTGGAGCTGATCCTCTGAGGAAGAGGAGGGGGCTTTAACAGAATGTGCTTCATCAGTCTGAGGAGCTGTGAGCTGTGACTCACCACCGTCCATCAGCTCCATCAGGTTGATGATGGTGTCAAACGTGGCCAGGCGGACGCCGCTCTCCTCGTCTCCTGCGAGCTCCACCAGCTCGGGAAGGAGTTCAGTCCTGGTTTCATCCATCCTGAAGAACAAACACAAAATACCACGGCTGCGCTGTGATTGGATGACTTTGTTTACTTGTTGGGTGGCTTGTGACTGCTCATCGTTTGGTTGGTGCTCGTCCACCGTGGTTTTACTGAGGCTTGTGTTGTTTGTTTAAGTCCCTTTGGTCGCTTTTCATCAGTGTTCAGTGGGTCTGGACTTTGTGAGCACTTACCCGAGACTTCTGGCGATGTTCTCAAGCTGACGACACATGCAGGCTCGGACCTCCGATTCCACATCCTGACAGAGAGAGCGGGCCAACGGCAGCAGCTCCTTCTTCACTCTGATGCACAGAAACAGAGAAGCTGTTAACATGGCCGAGGCTCTCTGGGGTAAGGACGCGGTAACCGTACATGAGGGGCTCTGGGGTAAGGACGCGGTAACCGTTCACTGCAAGGCGCTACCGTTCACGGGGGCAAGGCGCTACCGTTCAAGGGGGCAAGGCGCTACCGTTCAAGGGGGCCAAGGCGCTACTGTTCATGGGACCAAGGCGCTACCGTTCATGGGACCAAGGCGCTACCGTTCATGGGACCAAGGCGCTACTGTTCACGGGGCCAAGGCGCTACCGTTCATGGGGCCAAGTCGCTACCGTTCAAGGGGGCAAGGCGCTACCGTTCATGGGGCCAAGGCGCTACCGTTCACGGGGGCAAGGCGCTACTGTTCACGGGGCAAGGCGCTACCGTTCAAGGGGATCAAGGCGCTACTGTTCACGGGGCCAAGGCGCTACCGTTCATGGGGCCAAGTCGCTACCGTTCAAGGGGGCAAGGCGCTACCGTTCACGGGGCAAGGCGCTACCGTTCAAGGGGATCAAGGCGCTACTGTTCACGGGGCCAAGGCGCTACCGTTCATGGGGCCAAGTCGCTACCGTTCAAGGGGGCAAGGCGCTACCGTTCATGGGGCCAAGGCGCTACCGTTCACGGGGGCAAGGCGCTACCGTTCACAGGGGCAAGTCGCTACCGTTCATGGGGGCAAGGCGCTACCGTTCACGGGGCCAAGTCGCTACCGTTCATAGGACCAAGGCGCTACCGTTCATGGGACCAAGGCGCTACTGTTCAAGGGGGCCAAGGCGCTACTGTTCACGGGGGCAAGGCGCTACCGTTCACGGGACCAAGGCGCTACTGTTCAAGGGGGCCAAGGCGCTACTGTTCATGGGGGCAAGGCGCTACCGTTCAAGGGGGCCAAGGCGCTACTGTTCACGGGGCCAAGGCGCTACCGTTCATGGGGCCAAGTCGCTACCGTTCAAGGGGGCAAGGCGCTACCGTTCATGGGACCAAGGCGCTACCGTTCACGGGGGCAAGGCGCTACTGTTCACAGGGGCAAGTCGCTACCGTTCACGGAGGCAAGGCGCTACCGTTCACGGGGGCAAGGCGCTACTGTTCACGGCGGCAAGGCGCTACCGTTCACGGGGCCAAGTCGCTACCGTTCACGGGGCCAAGTCGCTACCGTTCATGGGGGCAAGGCGCTACCGTTCATGGGACCAAGGCGCTACCGTTCACGGGGGCAAGAAGCTACTGTTCACGGGGGCAAGTCGCTACCGTTCATGGGGGCAAGGCGCTACCGTTCACGGGGGCAAGGCGCTACTGTTCACGGGGGCAAGGCGCTACCGTTCACGGGGCCAAGTCGCTACCGTTCACGGGGGCAAGGCGCTACCGTTCACGGGGCCAAGTCGCTACCGTTCAAGGGGGCAAGTCGCTACCGTTCACGGGGGCAAGGCGCTACTGTTCACGGGGGCAAGGCGCTACCGTTCATGGGGCCAAGTCGCTACCGTTCAAGGGGGCAAGGCGCTACCGTTCATGGGACCAAGGCGCTACCGTTCACGGGGGCAAGGCGCTACCGTTCATGGGGGCAAGGCGCTACCGTTCACGGGGGCAAGTCGCTACCGTTCATGGGGCCAAGTCGCTCCCGTTCACGGGGGCAAGGCGCTACCGTTCACGGGGGCAAGTCGCTACCGTTCAAGGGGGCAAGGCGCTACCGTTCATGGGACCAAGGCGCTACCGTTCAAGGGGGCCAAGGCGCTACTGTTCACGGGGCCAAGGCGCTACCGTTCATGGGGCCAAGTCGCTACCGTTCAAGGGGGCAAGGCGCTACCGTTCATGGGACCAAGGCGCTACCGTTCACGGGGGCAAGGCGCTACTGTTCACGGGGCCAAGGCGCTACCGTTCATGGGGCCAAGTCGCTACCGTTCAAGGGGGCAAGGCGCTACCGTTCATGGGACCAAGGCGCTACCGTTCACGGGGGCAAGGCGCTACTGTTCACAGGGGCAAGTCGCTACCGTTCATGGGGGCAAGGCGCTACCGTTCACGTCACGGGGGCAAGGCGCTACTGTTCACGGCGGCAAGGCGCTACCGTTCACGGTGCCAAGTCGCTACCGTTCACGGGGGCAAGGCGCTACCGTTCACGGGGCCAAGTCGCTACCGTTCAAGGGGGCAAGGCGCTACCGTTCATGGGACCAAGGCGCTACCGTTCACGGGGGCAAGGCGCTACTGTTCACGGGGGCAAGTCGCTACCGTTCATGGGGGCAAGGCGCTACCGTTCACGGGGGCAAGGCGCTACTGTTCACGGGGGCAAGGCGCTACCGTTCACGGGGCCAAGTCGCTACCGTTCACGGGGGCAAGGCGCTACCGTTCACGGGGCCAAGTCGCTACCGTTCAAGGGGGCAAGGCGCTACCGTTCATGGGACCAAGGCGCTACCGTTCACGGGGGCAAGGCGCTACTGTTCACGGGGGCAAGGCGCTACCGTTCACGGTGCCAAGTCGCTACCGTTCACGGGGGCAAGGCGCTACCGTTCACGGGGCCAAGGCGCTACCGTTCACGGGGCCAAGTCGCTACCGTTCAAGGGGGCAAGGCGCTACCGTTCATGGGACCAAGGCGCTACCGTTCACGGGGGCAAGGCGCTACCGTTCATGGGGGCAAGGCGCTACCGTTCATGTGACCAAGGCGCTACCGTTCACGGGGGCAAGGCGCTACCGTTCATGGGGGCAAGGCGCTACCGTTCACGGGGGCAAGGCGCTACCGTTCACGGGGGCAAGTCGCTACCGTTCAAGGGGGCAAGGCGCTACCGTTCATGGGACCAAGGCGCTACCGTTCAAGGGGGCCAAGGCGCTACTGTTCACGGGGCCAAGGCGCTACCGTTCAAGGGGGCAAGGCGCTACCGTTCATGGGACCAAGGCGCTACCGTTCACGGGGGCAAGGCGCTACCGTTCACGGGGGCAAGTCGCTACCGTTCATGGGGGCAAGGCGCTACCGTTCACGGGGGCAAGGCGCTACCGTTCACGGGGGCAAGGCGCTACCGTTCACGGGGGCAAGGCGCTACCGTTCATGGGGGCAAGTCGCTACCGTTCAAGGGGCCAAGTCGCTACCGTTCAAGGGGGCAAGGCGCTACCGTTCACGGGGGCAAGTCGCTACCGTTCATGGGGGCAAGGCGCTACCGTTCACGGGGGCAAGGCGCTACCGTTCATGGGGGCAAGGCGCTACCGTTCAAGGGGGCCAAGGCGCTACTGTTCACGGGGCCAAGGCGCTACCGTTCATGGGGCCAAGTCGCTACCGTTCAAGGGGGCAAGGCGCTACCGTTCATGGGACCAAGGCGCTACCGTTCACGGGGGCAAGGCGCTACTGTTCACAGGGGCAAGTCGCTACCGTTCATGGGGGCAAGGCGCTACCGTTCACGGGGGCAAGGCGCTACTGTTCACGGCGGCAAGGCGCTACCGTTCACGGGGCCAAGTCGCTACCGTTCACGGGGGCAAGGCGCTACCGTTCACGGGGCCAAGTCGCTACCGTTCAAGGGGGCAAGGCACTACCGTTCATGGGACCAAGGCGCTACCGTTCACGGGGGCAAGGCGCTACTGTTCACGGGGGCAAGTCGCTACTGTTCATGGGGGCAAGGCGCTACCGTTCACGGGGGCAAGGCGCTACTGTTCACGGGGGCAAGGCGCTACCGTTCACGGGGCCAAGTCGCTACCGTTCACGGGGGCAAGGCGCTACCGTTCACGGGGCCAAGTCGCTACCGTTCAAGGGGGCAAGGCGCTACTGTTCATGGGACCAAGGCGCTACCGTTCACGGGGGCAAGGCGCTACTGTTCACGGGGGCAAGTCGCTACCGTTCATGGGGGCAAGGCGCTACCGTTCATGGGGGCAAGGCGCTACCGTTCATGGGGGCAAGGCGCTACCGTTCACGGGGGCAAGGCGCTACTGTTCACGGGGGCAAGGCGCTACCGTTCATGAGGCCAAGTCGCTACCGTTCAAGGGGGCAAGGCGCTACCGTTCATGGGACCAAGGCGCTACCGTTCACGGGGGCAAGGCGCTACCGTTCATGGGGGCAAGGCGCTACCGTTCATGGGACCAAGGCGCTACCGTTCACGGGGGCAAGGCGCTACCGTTCATGGGGGCAAGGCGCTACCGTTCACGGGGGCAAGGCGCTACCGTTCATGGGGCCAAGTCGCTACCGTTCAAGGGGGCAAGGCGCTACCGTTCATGGGACCAAGGCGCTACCGTTCACGGGGGCAAGGCGCTACTGTTCACAGGGGCAAGTCGCTACCGTTCACGGAGGCAAGGCGCTACCGTTCACGGGGGCAAGGCGCTACTGTTCACGGCGGCAAGGCGCTACCGTTCACGGGGCCAAGTCGCTACCGTTCACGGGGGCAAGGCGCTACCGTTCACGGGGCCAAGTCGCTACCGTTCATGGGGGCAAGGCGCTACCGTTCATGGGACCAAGGCGCTACCGTTCACGGGGGCAAGAAGCTACTGTTCACGGGGGCAAGTCGCTACCGTTCATGGGGGCAAGGCGCTACCGTTCACGGGGGCAAGGCGCTACTGTTCACGGGGGCAAGGCGCTACCGTTCACGGGGCCAAGTCGCTACCGTTCACGGGGGCAAGGCGCTACCGTTCACGGGGCCAAGTCGCTACCGTTCAAGGGGGCAAGTCGCTACCGTTCACGGGGGCAAGGCGCTACTGTTCACGGGGGCAAGGCGCTACCGTTCATGGGGCCAAGTCGCTACCGTTCAAGGGGGCAAGGCGCTACCGTTCATGGGACCAAGGCGCTACCGTTCACGGGGGCAAGGCGCTACCGTTCATGGGGGCAAGGCGCTACTGTTCACGGGGGCAAGTCGCTACCGTTCATGGGGCCAAGTCGCTCCCGTTCACGGGGGCAAGGCGCTACCGTTCACGGGGGCAAGTCGCTACCGTTCAAGGGGGCAAGGCGCTACCGTTCATGGGACCAAGGCGCTACCGTTCAAGGGGGCCAAGGCGCTACTGTTCACGGGGCCAAGGCGCTACCGTTCATGGGGCCAAGTCGCTACCGTTCAAGGGGGCAAGGCGCTACCGTTCATGGGACCAAGGCGCTACCGTTCACGGGGGCAAGGCGCTACTGTTCACGGGGCCAAGGCGCTACCGTTCATGGGGCCAAGTCGCTACCGTTCAAGGGGGCAAGGCGCTACCGTTCATGGGACCAAGGCGCTACCGTTCACGGGGGCAAGGCGCTACTGTTCACAGGGGCAAGTCGCTACCGTTCATGGGGGCAAGGCGCTACCGTTCACGTCACGGGGGCAAGGCGCTACTGTTCACGGCGGCAAGGCGCTACCGTTCACGGTGCCAAGTCGCTACCGTTCACGGGGGCAAGGCGCTACCGTTCACGGGGCCAAGTCGCTACCGTTCAAGGGGGCAAGGCGCTACCGTTCATGGGACCAAGGCGCTACCGTTCACGGGGGCAAGGCGCTACTGTTCACGGGGGCAAGTCGCTACCGTTCATGGGGGCAAGGCGCTACCGTTCACGGGGGCAAGGCGCTACTGTTCACGGGGGCAAGGCGCTACCGTTCACGGGGCCAAGTCGCTACCGTTCACGGGGGCAAGGCGCTACCGTTCACGGGGCCAAGTCGCTACCGTTCAAGGGGGCAAGGCGCTACCGTTCATGGGACCAAGGCGCTACCGTTCACGGGGGCAAGGCGCTACTGTTCACGGGGGCAAGGCGCTACCGTTCACGGTGCCAAGTCGCTACCGTTCACGGGGGCAAGGCGCTACCGTTCACGGGGCCAAGGCGCTACCGTTCACGGGGCCAAGTCGCTACCGTTCAAGGGGGCAAGGCGCTACCGTTCATGGGACCAAGGCGCTACCGTTCACGGGGGCAAGGCGCTACCGTTCATGGGGGCAAGGCGCTACCGTTCATGTGACCAAGGCGCTACCGTTCACGGGGGCAAGGCGCTACCGTTCATGGGGGCAAGGCGCTACCGTTCACGGGGGCAAGGCGCTACCGTTCACGGGGGCAAGTCGCTACCGTTCAAGGGGGCAAGGCGCTACCGTTCATGGGACCAAGGCGCTACCGTTCAAGGGGGCCAAGGCGCTACTGTTCACGGGGCCAAGGCGCTACCGTTCAAGGGGGCAAGGCGCTACCGTTCATGGGACCAAGGCGCTACCGTTCACGGGGGCAAGGCGCTACCGTTCACGGGGGCAAGTCGCTACCGTTCATGGGGGCAAGGCGCTACCGTTCACGGGGGCAAGGCGCTACCGTTCATGGGGGCAAGGCGCTACCGTTCAAGGGGGCCAAGGCGCTACTGTTCACGGGGCCAAGGCGCTACCGTTCATGGGGCCAAGTCGCTACCGTTCAAGGGGGCAAGGCGCTACCGTTCATGGGACCAAGGCGCTACCGTTCACGGGGGCAAGGCGCTACTGTTCACAGGGGCAAGTCGCTACCGTTCATGGGGGCAAGGCGCTACCGTTCACGGGGGCAAGGCGCTACTGTTCACGGCGGCAAGGCGCTACCGTTCACGGGGCCAAGTCGCTACCGTTCACGGGGGCAAGGCGCTACCGTTCACGGGGCCAAGTCGCTACCGTTCAAGGGGGCAAGGCACTACCGTTCATGGGACCAAGGCGCTACCGTTCACGGGGGCAAGGCGCTACTGTTCACGGGGGCAAGTCGCTACTGTTCATGGGGGCAAGGCGCTACCGTTCACGGGGGCAAGGCGCTACTGTTCACGGGGGCAAGGCGCTACCGTTCACGGGGCCAAGTCGCTACCGTTCACGGGGGCAAGGCGCTACCGTTCACGGGGCCAAGTCGCTACCGTTCAAGGGGGCAAGGCGCTACCGTTCAAGGGGGCAAGGCGCTACCGTTCAAGGGGGCCAAGGCGCTACTGTTCACGGGGCCAAGGCGCTACCGTTCATGGGGCCAAGTCGCTACCGTTCAAGGGGGCAAGGCGCTACCGTTCATGGGACCAAGGCGCTACCGTTCACGGGGGCAAGGCGCTACTGTTCACAGGGGCAAGTCGCTACCGTTCATGGGGGCAAGGCGCTACCGTTCACGGGGGCAAGGCGCTACTGTTCACGGCGGCAAGGCGCTACCGTTCACGGGGCCAAGTCGCTACCGTTCACGGGGGCAAGGCGCTACCGTTCACGGGGCCAAGTCGCTACCGTTCAAGGGGGCAAGGCACTACCGTTCATGGGACCAAGGCGCTACCGTTCACGGGGGCAAGGCGCTACTGTTCACGGGGGCAAGTCGCTACTGTTCATGGGGGCAAGGCGCTACCGTTCACGGGGGCAAGGCGCTACTGTTCACGGGGGCAAGGCGCTACCGTTCACGGGGCCAAGTCGCTACCGTTCACGGGGGCAAGGCGCTACCGTTCACGGGGCCAAGTCGCTACCGTTCAAGGGGGCAAGGCGCTACTGTTCATGGGACCAAGGCGCTACCGTTCACGGGGGCAAGGCGCTACTGTTCACGGGGGCAAGTCGCTACCGTTCATGGGGGCAAGGCGCTACCGTTCATGGGGGCAAGGCGCTACCGTTCATGGGGGCAAGGCGCTACCGTTCACGGGGGCAAGGCGCTACTGTTCACGGGGGCAAGGCGCTACCGTTCACGAGGCCAAGTCGCTACCGTTCAAGGGGGCAAGGCGCTACCGTTCATGGGACCAAGGCGCTACCGTTCACGGGGGCAAGGCGCTACCGTTCATGGGGGCAAGGCGCTACCGTTCATGGGACCAAGGCGCTACCGTTCACGGGGGCAAGGCGCTACCGTTCATGGGGGCAAGGCGCTACCGTTCACGGGGGCAAGTCGCTACCGTTCATGGGGGCAAGGCGCTACCGTTCACGGGGGCAAGGCGCTACTGTTCACGGGGGCAAGGCGCTACCGTTCACGGGGGCAAGGCGCTACCGTTCACGGGGGCAAGGCGCTACCGTTCATAGGACCAAGGCGCTACCGTTCAAGGGGGCCAAGGCGCTACTGTTCACGGGGCCAAGGCGCTACCGTTCATGGGGCCAAGTCGCTACCGTTCAAGGGGGCAAGGCGCTACCGTTCATGGGACCAAGTCGCTACTGTTCAAGGGGGCAAGGCGCTACCGTTCACGGGGGCAAGGCGCTACTGTTCACGGGGGCAAGTCGCTACCGTTCATGGGGGCAAGGCGCTACCGTTCACGGGGGCAAGGCGCTACCGTTCACGGGGGCAAGGCGCTACCGTTCATGGGGGCAAGGCGCTACCGTTCACGGGGGCAAGGCGCTACTGTTCACGGGGGCAAGGCGCTACCGTTCATGGGGCCAAGTCGCTACCGTTCAAGGGGGCAAGGCGCTACCGTTCATGGGACCAAGGCGCTACCGTTCACGGGGGCAAGGCGCTACTGTTCACGGGGGCAAGTCGCTACCGTTCATGGGGGCAAGGCGCTACCGTTCACGGGGGCAAGGCGCTACTGTTCACGGGGGCAAGGCGCTACCGTTCACGGGGCCAAGTCGCTACCGTTCACGGGGGCAAGGCGCTACCGTTCACGGGGCCAAGTCGCTACCGTTCAAGGGGGCAAGGCGCTACCGTTCATGGGACCAAGGCGCTACCGTTCACGGGGGCAAGGCGCTACTGTTCACGGGGGCAAGTCGCTACCGTTCATGGGGGCAAGGCGCTACCGTTCATGGGGGCAAGGCGCTACCGTTCATGGGGGCAAGGCGCTACCGTTCACGGGGGCAAGGCGCTACTGTTCACGGGGGCAAGGCGCTACCGTTCATGGGGCCAAGTCGCTACCGTTCAAGGGGGCAAGGCGCTACCGTTCATGGGACCAAGGCGCTACCGTTCACGGGGGCAAGGCGCTACCGTTCATGGGGGCAAGGCGCTACCGTTCATGGGACCAAGGCGCTACCGTTCACGGGGGCAAGGCGCTACCGTTCATGGGGGCAAGGCGCTACCGTTCACGGGGGCAAGGCGCTACTGTTCACGGGGGCAAGGCGCTACCGTTCATGGGGGCAAGGCGCTACCGTTCACGGGGGCAAGGCGCTACCGTTCATGGGGGCAAGGCGCTACCGTTCACGGGGGCAAGGCGCTACCGTTCACGGGGGCAAGGCGCTACCGTTCACAGGGGCAAGGCGCTACCGTTCACGGGGGCAAGGCGCTACCGTTCATGGGGACAAGGCGCTACCCTTCATGCGGTAACTGGTCAGATACATTCATGGAAGGATGTGTGTCAGCTTACATGTGAGAATCAAACTTGCAGGCAACTTTTCCCAAAATGCGACAGCTGGCCAGACGAGCGTGAACAGAGTGCGACATCTGATTCTGATACAGCAGAGGGCTCAGCACCTGGAGAGACAGACAGGTACAAGTTATTTCTGAGTAAAGTCTTTGAACAACAGCCGGTTATTATCAAACCAGTGGCAGCAGGTAACTGAAGGTTTAACTCTGGATTCTCTGGTGCACTCTTTACTGAGGTGTGCCATCATTGAAACTCATCTGTTCAGGTCCATGGGAGTGTAATTCTAAGCAGGATGGAGTCCTGCTGACCTAATTTAACTCTAACAGAGGAGATCTCACTGTGACAGTAGATCACAGAGAGAGAAGCTGAACTAATTTGAATCAGTTTTATCAGGTTTTCATTGAAAGTTTCTGAACATTTGCATCTCTTTAATGTGCAGTTTGGGAAGGACAGAAGCCGTTTAAACAGCGTCTGCTACATGCTGCTGGAGTCCAGCTGAAGGAGCTGTGTTCACTGTGAAAAACACGAGGAATTATTAGAAATCTGGCCCACTTCTTTCCAGAGTATCTGATGTAGAACAAGTGGAGCTGAGCTCAGCTGACCAATCAGAATAATCCATTTCTCTCCTGTGTGGATGAGGTCATCAATAATCCGACCAATATCACTTAGTGAGTTTTCCACTGCTCGGGTTGGTTAAACCAGATCACCAGGAAGGCAATCTCTTGAACAGGTAACGATAATAAGGGTTTATTGCCAATAAGAAAGTATTGATCTGACTTAGTATTGATCTGACCTCCTGTCTGATGGTCTCTTTGGGCAGAGTGTTGATGGCCGACAGCAGAGTCTCCAACCAGGCGTTGCTCACCACTGTGAACAGAAACCACACATACAGGTGAGTTTACCTGAGTCTGTTGTTCAGGTGAGTTTACCTGAGTCTCTGGTTCAGGTGAGTTTACCTGTGTCCCTGGTTCAGGTGAGTTTACCTGTGTCTCTGGTTCAGGGGAGTTTACCTGTATCTCTGGTTCAGGGGAGTTTACCTGTATCTCTGGTTCAGGGGAGTTTACCTGTGTCCCTGGTTCAGGGGAGTTTACCTGAGTCTCTGGTTCAGGGGAGTTTACCTGTGTCTCTGGTTCAGGGGAGTTTACCTGAGTCTCTGGTTCAGGGGAGTTTACCTGTGTCCCTGGTTCAGGGGAGTTTACCTGTGTCCCTGGTTCAGGGGAGTTTACCTGTGTCCCTGGTTCAGGGGAGTTTACCTGTGTCCCTGGTTCAGGTGAGTTTACCTGAGTCTCTGTGGTTCAGGTGTAGTAGGACAGTCTTCAGGATGGAGTAGGTGTGTGTGTGGATCAGGATGATGTCGTCCTGCAGGATGGTTAAAAACGAAGTTGCTGCTACTAGCTGGATTTCAGCGCCGGCTCCGTTCAGGACGTCCTGGGTCAGACGGGTCGGAGAAGAAATTTCAACACACACCTGTTCAATTTACCTGTGAGTTTTAAAGGTATGTTCGACCTTCAGTTTTACAGATTGGACATACCCGAACTTTGGGAACAACCCGGCGAAAGGTCTCAGCCGGGGTCTGCCGGACCAGAGACGGCAGGTTGCTGATGACGCTGACTTGCTGCACCTCCTGACCCACGCTGGGAGGCAGAGGGGAGGGCGGGTTAGGCTTTGTGGTTCTGTGGTTCCTCACAGGTTATGAGCTTAGAACCAGCAGACTGGTACCTGGTTGTCCTGAGTCCTGATTGTGAATCAGTTCAGTGAACTAGTTCAGATCCCCTGGGAGAGGACAGCTTATTGCCTGCTGAGTTTAATTAGCTGCAGCTTACCGGGTCACATTTCAGTCTCCTCTAACAGGGGGACGGGGCCACGTCGACCGATTATCACCTCAGTTAGGAACCTAAAAAACTCCAACCAGCTGTTTACCTGAAACAGGCTTTATGAAAAACTAAGTGAACCCTCACTGCTTCCACAGGGATTAAAAGCAGCCAAGTGCTGCTGATCAATGCACCAATTAATTGATCATCAGTCAGTGTGAGCACATCTATAAAAGCACCTGTTTGCTGCCCAGTGGTGCGGTTTCCAACCACTGTTCATCTCTACACTACTTGGGTTAGTTAGTTAGTTAGTTAGTTAG